>NW_028238780.1:175000-350000 GCF_021556685.1 Rattus norvegicus
CAGAGGTGCACGGCCAAATACCGGACGGAGCTCAGTGATTCTCACTGAAGAGCTGAAGGAAGGACTGACAGAGGTAGAGGAGCACAATGGTCTTCACGTGTGTTCACTAAACCTGTCGCCTGTCTGTGGATCCTGTTCTCTTACTCGGGCTGCGTTTTCAGTACCTGATGGGAGACAATGAATCTAGTTCTGCAGAGACTTGATGTGCCAGGGGAGAGGTTGCACCAAGAGGGGTCCTCCACTCTGTCAGAGAAGAAGGGGAGTGAATAGAAGGAGGGGCTGTAAATGGGTGGAGCCTGGAGGAGTGTGGTGAAAGGGCAGCATTCAGAATGTTACCTGTAGAATATATGCAACTATTCAAGCAAGGGGCGCAGGCATGACATCACTGGGATGGGGGCGTGAAATCATGGGTGTTGGGCATGACATCGTGTGGGTGGGACATGACATCATGAGAGTGGGACATGACATCATGGAGGTGGGGGCATGATATCATCGTGATGAGGGCATGATATCATGAAGCATCATGGAAAATAGTTGAAATTAGGAAAAAAAAAACACCCCGAGAGTGAACTGAGACCTAGGGAGACAAACATGGCGCACGTTTACCTATGGATAGTATCAGCTGTGAGATAAATCTTATTCTATCTACAATCCACAAATGGAGAGAGGTCACAGGAAAGGTGAAGGCCGGTGAGGGGAAAGCATTGACCTCTCTGAAAGGAAAACTGGAAAAGATTCTGTGGATGAGTGAGGGCGACTGAGGACATGAGCAGAAGGTCAGAGGGGAAGAAGGAGAGATAGCGCGGTGCAAAGAGAACCGGCCAGAGTTAGGGGACATACGAGTTAGTGCAGAAACTTGATGGATGAACTGGTTTATTCACGGCATCTAGAGGGCAACCTCCCAAGGATTTAATCTGATAGAGAACGCAGAGTCTGAACCTTCAATCCTTTGAAATCAAGGGAGTAGGACTTCAGGATTGGGGATGGTCACATTCAGTCGAGTCGGTTTCTGAGGAAGTCATATGGAGATCCCTGAACAACAGACGGATGCTGGGACAGAGATTATAAAAGCTCAAGCAAATGATGCCTTCCTGGTACCTTAAGCCTCTTATCGATGTAAATGCACCTGAAAACCCCTTCCTCCTCTCCGAGATTTGTGTAGCCCTTGTTCAACCTGAGTAAAATATATGCACACAGCACGTCCCTGAATACCTTCTAAGAGTGTTGTGACACTGAATACCTTGGAACAACCCCCAACTCACTTGCAGGCTGACCAATATTGTGTTGACCGACTAGTTCCTGGGGCCACTTCATCCTTTTGCACCTAAACACTCTAGGAAGCATACATCAGAGGTGTGTGTGTGTGTGTGTGTGTGTGTGTGTGTGTGTGTGTGTGTCTGTGTCTGTGTCTGTGTGTTTCTGTGTGTGTGTATTTTTATGTGTGTGAGTGTTTATGTGTGATTGTGTGTCTGTGTGTCTCTCTGTGAGTCTGTGTGTGTGTGTCTGTGTGTGTATTTTTATGTGTGGGAGAGTTTGTATGTGTGTGTTTCTTTGTGTGTCTCTCTGTGTTTATGTGTGTCTGTATATGTGTGTATGTGTGTCTGTCTCTGTGTCTGTGTCTCTGTGTGTGTGTTTCTGTCTGTTTGTCTATCGGTCTGTGTCTCTCTGTGTATGTTTGTGTATGCGTGTGTGTGTCTGTTTGTGTTTGTGTGCATGTGTGTGTGTGTGCCTGTGTGTGTGTGTGTGTGCATGCGTGTGTGTGTGTGTGTGTGTGTGTTAGTCATGCACAAGCTAACCATCCTTACACACAGACTGTCTGGTTTGCTTTTCTTTTTGGAAGGTTGGCAAATCTTTCTCTTGTCCTAAGAAAAGACCACCCTGGTTCTCAACTCTCTGTGAAGACATGACAGGTTGAGTGATTTTCATGTATGAGGAGTCTGTCCTAGTGAGAATTACTTTAATTGATACAATAACCCTTGAAAAAAAATCTCTACATTTACTTTCCTTAGTCTGTAATCCCTTGAGGGGAATATTCCATTATTATTATTATTATTATTATTATTATTATTATTATTATCATTATTATTATTATTATTATTGTCATCATCATTATATATCATTATTATTATTATTATTATTATTGTCATCATAATTATATATCATTATTATTATTATTATTATTATTATTATTATTATTATTATCCCAGAATTATTCCATTATATTATTGTCTGCGCTGTTACTAGTTTGCTAATATTCACTGATGCCAGGAAGATTATGGTTCATGTGGGCCCCAATGGACGGCCATGTTTTAGTTCTTGAAACTGAAAGTTTTATTTACATGTTCCCTAGAGCAAATACATGCAAGTACAGAAAGTTCCTTGGTCTTCTTCATGAGACTGACACCCTCACGTAGTCCTCTGATCTATTTGAGAAAGAGAATTTGGACGAGCAATGGAAAGGTTGGTGACCAAAGACACAAGGTAGGGAGAAATAATACAATTTTTCACAATGTTTCAGGCTTTGAGGATTGGTAGACATTAAATAACCATCTCTTCATTCATAGCAGGAATAGTCATAATTATTAAATAATAGTAGGGTGAAAAATTTAACAACATATGTATGATGACTAATTTAAATTCCATATTTCGTCTCTGGAACATTATGTATTCTTTTTCAGGTTCTTCTTGTAATTCTTTGAAAAACGTGGAAACCAGTATGTGTTTATCTGTACACATTCATAAAGCATGGCCGTTGCTCTAGTGATGGACAGATGACATGACTATCAGGAGACAGACTGACTTTCTTGCCAAAAGAGTAAATCTTCATGTTCACGGAGCCAGTTTCATTCCTAGGTGCAAATGTTTAAAATACCCTGAGAATGCTTCCTCCAGCTACCGTTTCCTATATGTGGTAATATCCTAGGATGTGGGTTTGTTCTTTGTATTTTGTTTCAAGATCTACAAGAAAGTTTCGATTGTGTATACTATTTGGAGATGTTGTCTTTTATCTTTTCTATCGTTGTATACTGGGTTGTAGACACTCAGCATTTTCTTATCCATCTCTAACATGAGGGGCTGCAAATGAGATGAGTCTTCATCAGGAATAAAGGAAAGAAGACAGGTAAGGTAATAGATGACTCCCTGATGTATTTATCTCCTGTGAATCTGAGATGACTGTTGTCATCAACCTGTATATATAAACTTTAACTTTACAACAAAGTACACTTACATGAGTTTAAACCGTTGTACTTTTCATTTTGTAAATATTTGCAATAAAGAGAGCATTCAAAGTAATAAAGTTGTGTGATGTATGTAACTCTTTTAAGAGATTCCCTTGTATAACTTAATAGAATATATAAATGGTTTTCCTTCAAGTTGAATGTAATAAAGACAGTGACTCTTATATCAATATATGTAGTAATTGTGGCCTCTATAAAATTTAATATGTTCATATCTTGCCTAAACATCGACCATAATTACTGAAATTCGTCGTATACTTACTCAGTATTTTTCCTAAATATTGACTTTAAAATGCATTCAGCAGAATAGATATTGAGGCGGATGGAGGAAAGGAGGAAACTGAATGGGAGGGGAGGTAGAGAAGGGAATGTGTAGGAGGAATTGGATATAGTGGGTTTGGAGGAACTAGGTATAGTGAATGAAGGGAAAAGGGAATGGAAATCACAAGTGTGGGGTGTGCATCTCTAGGAAGTGCCAGAGACCTGGGAAAGGCAAATCCCCAGGGTGTCTATTGGGTTGACATTCGCAATGGGGATAAGGATTCTTAAAATGCCACTTCTGTTGCCACACATGACTACCAGTGATGTGACAAGAAAAAAAAAAAAAAACAACAACAACCAAAAAACCTTCAGTCCAAAATGAACACAACCTACAAGACCTTCAGAGACAAAGATAGATAGAGCAGACATGGTAGGTACGTCCAACCAATGGTTAGCACAGATTGATATCTACCCCGTGGGCAATCACCGATCGCTGACACTATTACAGATACTCTATCATGCTTGCATACAGAATCCTAGCATAACTGTCCTCTGAATGAATCCACCCAACAGCTGAGAGAAAGAAGTGTAAAGATTCACCACCAAACATTAGCTGGAGCTTGGGGAGTCTTTAAAAAAACAGGTGAAGAATCGAGGCCCAGATATTATGAGG
Source organism: Rattus norvegicus (assembly GCF_021556685.1). Taxonomy (NCBI): domain Eukaryota; kingdom Metazoa; phylum Chordata; class Mammalia; order Rodentia; family Muridae; genus Rattus; species Rattus norvegicus. The sequence continues at coordinate 179,174 of NW_028238780.1, forward strand.
GACTCCACAGGAAGACCAATAAAGTCAACTCACAGGGACTCTTGTGGTTTGCCAAACACTGAACCACCAACCAGAGAGTGAACTTGTACTGAACCTGAGCCCTTAGGACATAGGAAGGAAATGTGTAGCTTTTTTTCTTTTTATGGGTTCCCCCGACAATGGGTGTTGGTGTACCCTGAAGATGGGATGTAAAGTGAGAAAATAAATAAATAAATTTTAAAGACACAGATGTCTCATCTATAGACAACTTGTTTGGGAAAACCCAATTCTAGTTGTTCGGTACCCACATGAAGACAAAGCCTGTGGAGTGCCTATGCCCTTAGAGGCCATAATCCTTTTCATTCTGTTCTTCAATCAGAGTTCCAAGCTCCACCCATAGTTTGGCTAGTTGACGTCTGCTACTGACTGAGTCAGCAGCTTAGTGGAGCCTCTCAGAGGGAAGCCATGCTAGACTCCTTTCTCCAAGCATAACAGAGTGTAATTAATAGTATCAGGGATTGGGGCTCATCCATGGGGTGGTTTTCAATCTGCACTAACCATTGGTTAATCATTCCACTCTCTCTGCTCTATGCACTGCCTTTTTATTTCTTGTGGTAAGAATAAATTTTGGGTCAAAAGTTGGTGTCTCTATCATTCCATTTGGTTTGATCTCTGGCTACAGGAGATGTCTTCTTCATGTAGATATCACTGAGGCTGTGAGTCTCAGCTAAGGAAACACCCATTGATTCAAGGGCATCTCTTACCCCAGCTCTTTGCCTCTTTCTGGATATGACATCTACCTTACCACCCTTATCCATGTAGACTGCTGTGTCTGTCCTCTGTAGCAGAGGATGTGATCACAGAGACTAGATATGCGAGCAGAGGAGATACCTGTGAGGTCCCCTCCTGCTCAGAGGAGAGAGGGCTAGAGGAAGGATTGTGAGAGGGGTGAACGGGAGGGTGGCAGTGTGCAGTATGTAAAGTGAATAAGTAAACAAATAGCTTTGAAAATACCTAAGTATACTTGAAGGTAAGAAGCAGTGTGTGTGTGTGTGTGTGTGTGTGTGTGTATGTAAGTAAGTAAGTAAACTTGAAGGTAAGAGCAGTTGTGCATGTGTCTGTGTATGTGTGTAAGTAAGTAAACTTGAAAGTAAGAGCAGTTGTGCATGTGTCTGTGTGTGTGTCTGTGTGTATATATTATATACATATACATATATATATATATGTACATATATACATATTATATATGTATATATATGTATATATATATATATGATGGCAAGAAGCAGGTGGCTATGTGTTTAATATTAACTTATCACAATTGAGAAAATAGTGGTTTATGCAGAAGACAGGACAGTTTAGGCACTATATTAAGAAAAAAATGGCGTTGCTGAAGATGAAGGTATGATTCGGTGATTAATAGCATTATCTGTTCTTCCAGAGAACCCAGTGCCGATATACACTACCAAGTGACAGCTCACAAGTGGCTGTAATTTCAGCATCACAGAATCTCACACGCTCTTCAACCTCCTGGACACTAGGCATGGATGAGTTGCACACGTGAACAAGCAGGTAAAACTCTTACATATGTAGAACAAAAAGTATAAAAACAGAAGAGCAGTTCCTGATTGACATAATTTGATTTTTGTGAATATTCATAGTGATAATCACAGTCAAATAAACACTTTAGTAATCTATAATGCAATCAAAGCCACTAAAGTTAATGATCACGAGTCACTTAAAATCTATTGATTTAAAAATTTGCAATAAAAATTTGCAGTCATGAAATTAAAATTTTATTAATATACAAATTAATAAACATTAATATTCTCATATAGAGCTGAAAATAATACTTTCCACCTATTTGTTTGGCTTTTATAAATATTGCAGTTTGTGGTTAGTTTGTTCTTGGTTTTTTTAGGAGTTCATTTCCAGGTATTATCCCATAATCTCTGTTGAGGCTCTCTTATGTTGAATCTAGGAAGGTTGCAATATGTTTTTCTTCTTGTCTGATCATTTTTAACTATGTATGTGACAAAGATACTTATGTTCTTGGATCTTTCCAGTATTGTCAAGCTGATAGCTTATAGCTGATAACTTGAGAATATTTAATTTTTGAAGATCATTTTTGAAACTATTTCCTGATGTCTGTACTATCGGTGTTGTATATTTTCAAATACATGTAAAACAGCTATTCAGGAACTAATCATGCCTTATGTCTACTGTTGTTCTGTCATTTTAGAAGAAGAAATCAGAAAGGGATGGGGGTTGAGGTAAAGGACTCTGTGGGGGAAGACAGGAAGGAGGGCAACATTTGAGATATAAATTAAAAAAATGAATAAATACCAAAAATAAAGCTGAAGTCAAAATGTACAGGAAAATCAAATGTAATTGATAGGAAACAGTACTCCTTTTTTATCGTAATCTAATTCCTCAATTTTATATTCCATAATCCATCTAATGAGTAATTCTCAAAAATCAGATAATTGAAAAACATTAACATATTACAAGTACCACAGTGATTTGAGCAAATCATAAAAGCAATGGTTCTACTACTGTACATGTTCTATGCCCGTATAAAATCCAGAAATCCAGTTGACCCTTAATCATTACATATCTTTGTTTATTCTATTCTGTGATAATTCATTACTATTTTTATCTTCTGTGACTACACCTTTGAAGTGAAATAATTACTTTGCTAGAATGTCTCTGAATTTGGATTTGCCTAGTGTTTTTTCTCTTTTAGGTCGAGATTCTATGTACTTGGCAGAGATGCCAAAAAGTGTTTCCTGCTTTGTTTATCTCAGTTCAGCATTAGGTGGATGACTGGCATCTTAATAACACCCAATTAAGGAGCAATGAAATTATTTTAAATTATTTTTCTTTTGTAGTTTAAAATATTTTAATGTATTTTTCTTTTATATTTTCTTTTAAAGTAATAGAAGTTATAGGAGAAGTACTTGAAGACTATGGAAAGACTGTGTGTCTCTTCAAAACTTTAGGCTTTGTTTTCAGCTTCTCCGTCATTTTTTTCCAACTCTCTGGCCTTAATGGTCCTTACTGCGTGTAAGTAGACTGAGAACAATGATTCTGAGGAGAATCTAATCATTGTCTTTCTGTATAGGTGACTCATGCCTAAAATAATACTCTAGATTTAGTGTCATTGTAATTTATATTTTAAAGTCTTCCATATTTTCTGCACACTTGAAAAGAATTCTATTTTTCTTTCATTATACACTATTCTAATTTTATTTTATTTTATTTTATTTTATTTTATTTGGGAATAACAACCAGAATCTAATTATCTGACACAAGCTGACCATTTATATTAGTCTTCTGTCACTTGTAAACCCACTTAATTTTCTGTATAATGTGCAGATAAATGCAAGTGTATGTGTGTGTGTGTGTGTGTGTGTGTTTATCTGAAACACGGATGTTGATTTTGAGAATCACCTGGCTGAAATTCTTTTCCACCGCCCTCTTAGAAATCATAAAAGGGAGGAAAGATTACTCCTGTTCCAAAATATAGGCCCTGCGTGCCCAAATCTGACATGTGGACTCACCTAATAGTACAAAAAGCAGAGACTAACAATTTACTGACCTGAGAACTACTTAGCAGTTCCAGTCAAATGCACTGAATTTACATGTACTGAAGAGTTTGGAATTGAAACATAATGTGCTGAAGTATTTTCTTGGAAGATTTCCGAATATGTAAGAAAGGATACAGAGGACTTTCAAGGCCCCTGAGACATTAGCATGTGGTTTAAACTCTGCCCATATCAAAATCTTTAAGTACTGGACTAATCTACTAAAGTTATTTAATAGCAAGCAAACATTAATATTTTTACAATTAAGAATGGTGGTGAATATAGAGAACACTCTAAAACAAAGTTATGTTTCTTAAAGTTTCTTTCAAAACAGCCAGAAAGATCACAGTGTTTTGTTTTCTTTCTTTCACAGACTATGCACATAATTATTATCACAATTTTCTTCAAACCCAGATTTCTTCCTAGTGCTTCCTTGATTTCTTGGTTCCTTATGCTATAGATGATGAGGTTCAGCATGGATGTCACTGCTGTATAGACCAAGAGTTTATCAACTCTTGATGTGTGGTTATATTTGGGCCTCAAGTAATTTTGTCCAAACCCTACAATGGAACCTATTTCCCATGAAATAATTGATAAATGGACACATACCCCATGACTCATTTGGATTGCATAGTTAATCTTGCCAATACCATAGCCAAAGGCCATGACTGCCAATAGACAGCACTCAGTTATACTAAAAAGTGTGGAGAAAAACATCTGTGTGGTACATCCCTCCTAAGAGAGCCCTCAGATCACACTGACAAGTCTCTCCATATCGTGGGTATGACAGAGCCCATGTAGCCAATTTCCAGGTTACATAAGTTGAGCAGAAAGAAGTGCATGGGGTGCGTTGAGATGGACTGGTGCAGATAGCAAAGACAATGAGAGCAGGATAAGGGTGAACAGGAGGAAACATTCTCCAGGGACCTCAGAGAACTTGGCATTTGCAAAGCATTTGAAAGACAATACCTTTTCCTGCCACAAAGAGCAATTGACACAATTGACCCTCATCTCCGGAAACACAGAGCAGTAAGAAATCAGTAGGATTCTTGCAGATGAGAGATACTATTTTTTTAGTATTTTAGAGCCTCATTTACATCAGAGTCAAAGTCTTCTTCTGCAGTAACAAAAATCAAAGCTTAGAAAAGATTTTTTCTCACATAATTCCATATCTAATACTTTCTCTCTTAACACCAGGGGATTTTTTTAAAGTGTGCTAAGCATTGAGCCAAGTGTCCATATATTTACAAGAGAAGGTGGAAACATGGAGTCCTGCCACTAATGAAGCTCAGGCTCAAGATTTACCTTGCGTTTAAGTTCAGTTTCACATGCTGTACAAGCTATCAATCAAAGGAAGGAAAAAAAACCTTGACTGTATTTCAATTTTTTACCCAGTCTTATCATTAACCTGTCATCAATATTATACAGAAAACCTGATCAAAACACTCATCTCTATGCTTTCCTGATGCCACAGGTATAGTATCTCCAACCATCCTGTGTGTGTGTGTGTGTGTGTGTGTGTGTGTGTGTGTGTGTGTGTGTAGCCCAGATTATTCTCTGATTGCAATTATGTATATTCAAACCCACACAATAAATGTATCATTTCCTAAAGACTCATCGTTTTTGAAGATAAAGTAAAATCAAAAAATCATTGGATATATAAATGATTACTGGTTTACATACATAAATTTAAAGCCAGGGAACATCTAGATGTCTGCACAATAATGACGTGGTCAGAGATGCTGAGCCATGAAAGAGAAGAAGGATCAACCAAACAGGATCATAACCCTTCATGCTACATCCTTCAATAATGCAGCTGTTATCTGTAACTTAATAATACCTGTCTCTTTATAGAACATGTTTTCTTAGTGAGAGTATCACTGCATAGACATTACATTTCTGTTTTCTTAAAATTGTTCATGATATTCTATCAATCACACTAGTGATTTGAATTTAAAAAAAGAGAAAAAAAGAGGTGTTGTCTTGATATGTATTCCAGGGTAACCTGAAATTCCTTATTCCTCTCCCTCAGTCTCTTAAATGTGAGTATTCTAAGAGCAAGACATTGTGCCGAGCTTGATAGAAATTTCTTCCTATTCTTTCATCTCAACATCTTAAAAATCTACCAAATTGCCTGTATTTATATACACATAGTATCTATACTGTTCATTCCTCTTTGCTCACTTTTGCATAGGGCAGCTGCTGTGTTGCTTGGTTACTTACATGGAAAGCTGTTCAATTCCAGCACAGCCTGGTCTGTTTTCAGATATCATCCTTCTCTTCTTTCTACAGTTACATTCTGTTTTTCACACTGTAACTTGTAAAGTAGCTGTTAGCACTTTGTAGGCTTTTCACCTTGTTCAAATTGTAGTCTTATATGGAGACTGAGTATGGTCTACCATCCTTACCAACCCATGAGCTGTCATGTAATGAGAAGCTCCAGTGTTTAGCTTATTTTGGCTTCTTAGGGATTCTGCCTGTCCCTTCCCGTTATATCTTCTGAAGTTCAATCTCATGTCTCTCAAGTATTGGAGATGTGGCTTACTCATTTTTCTCCCAGTCTGATATCTTTTCCCTTTAAATGACATAACCTTTCCTGTTTTGTAGGGTGTATATGTGTTTGTTGAAGTTTGGGTTTTGTTGCCAAAAAATATTTTTTTCCTGACAAGGGTAGAATTGGAGATACCACAAGCCTATTAAGTTCTCTCTCTATTCACTTGATATAATGGAATTTCAGAGATATGTGAGTAGATCAGTCGCATGGTTGATCAACAAATCAAATGTGAGTTTCAGTATTTCCAAATTATAAATACACATGTTACCTATGTTTACAAATTCCATAAAACACACACACACACGCACACACATATACACACACACATGCACAAACACTCACATGTATGCCACATACACATGTGTTCCTATATATTCATGCAGAAACACAGACACAGAGAAACACAATAGAGAAAGAGCACATGAAGATTGTACATGAATTAAAATGTTAGTATAAACAACAAAGCAGGGTAACAGTATTTGTTTACATACTGTTTCACCATTTGGTCACTTAAAGACGCGACTGAGAAAACAATGTATTCCCAATGAGTTTGCTTGTGTGTGAAATAAGTTAATTTCCCAAATCACTCAAGTTGGTCTGGTGTTGAATGCTTGTCAGCTACATGGGTCATGAGCATGTGTGCATGTCTACCCACACACATTTCAGATTTAACTTTGTGTTCACTCTGTTTTGGGGAATTCCTCATCATCATACATAATTTTCGTTTCTATTCACTAATTCATCACTAGATTAATTTTCTATTGGGGATACTGAAAAACACAGTTCTCCAAACAACAACAACAAAAAAGCAAAACAATTCATAGTCCCTCATGGGGGCTGGAGACTTAGTCAGGTATACTAGCTTATTACATCTATTAGATTAGATCTGCACCCATTCATGCAAAAGTTATAAAAATCTAAGTGTAGAGAACGAGACAGACTTAAAGCTCTGACAATTATAAAGCAGGAGGTCTGTTGTACAGACCTCTCAGTAAACTCTGGTCTTGTATAAAAATTGCTGGAATGCAGAGGATTCTATTGTGATGCATTTCACACCTATTTTGATGTACTGTAAATATTTCTCAATATTAAATTAAAACAAACCTCAGCCCACATCCCTGATGCAAGGAGAAATTGAACAGTACTTCTGGACACTGGGATACAGGAACAGTCAGCCACCGGTACCCACGATTCGGGTCTGTACCAAGGCCTGCACTGAATGGCCAAACAGTTCCCTGTACGCAAATCCCTTAGTGGAGAGAGCTGGACCCTCAGGAGTGTGGATAATCCTGAGATGTCAGAGGAGAATACCCAGCTTCCCACCATAAAGACCCAAGAGGGTTTTGCACAGTGCCAACTTTGCCCATGGAGGGTAAGTACATACAGGAACAGTCAGGGTCATGATCATTTGATTCCTGCCTGTTCCTAGAGCTGGAAGAAGGTCTCCAGGAGTGCCTACACATATGGGAACAGAACACCTGTTCGCAGGAAAGGCTGAAAGAAAACAAGAAAAGAGTTCTACCACAGTGCTGACACAGAGGGCTACAGCAGGGTCAAGTCACTCACAGAAGCAGTAAGGCAAGTAAACACCAAAGACAACCCAATAACTAGGGGCAGGCGAAGAAACCTAACTAACAAAAACCAATACTACTTGGCATCAGCAGAGCCCAGTTATCCCACCTAAGAAAATACTGGATATTTAAACACACCAGAAAAGCAAGACTTAGATTTACAATCACATTTGTTGATAATGATGGAGGACTTTGAGGGAAACCTAAAGAATCCCCTTAGAAAAATGCAGGAGAACACAAGTGAACAAGTAGAAGCCCTTCAAGTGGAAAAAAAAATCCAAGAAAGAATTACAGGAAACATCACCAAACAGGAAGATGACTTGAAAATAGATATAGAAATAGTAGAGAAAGTAAAAAGTTGACAAAGATTGAGATAGAAAAACAAAGGAGGAGACAAAGGGCGGTAGATAAAAGAATCACCAGCAGAATGCAAGATATAGAAAAGAGAATCTCATGGACAGGTGATTCCATAAAAGTCATCCACACAACTGATGAAGATAATGGAAAACAAATATTCCTGGCCCAAAACATACAGGAAATCTAGGATAAAATGAAAGTTCAAACCTGAGGTTAATAGGTATAGAAGAAAGAGAAGACTCCCAACTTGAAGGGCCAGTAAATATATTCAACCAAATTAAAAAAGAAAAGTTCCCTAACCTAAAGAAAGTGATGCCCATAAACAAAGAAGACGCCGACAGAACTCCAAATATATTGGAGCAGAAGAGAAATTACTCATATCACATAATAGTCAAAACTCCAAATGTGCAAAGCAAAGAAAGAATATTAAAAGCAGTAAGGGAAATAGGTCCAAGTGAAATATATAGTCAGACCTATAAGAATTACACCAGACTTCTCACTAGTGACAAGGAAAGTGAGAATATGCTGGACGGATTTCAAATAGACCCTAAGAGAGCACAATTGCCAGACCAGGTTACTGTATCCAGTAAAACTTTCAAGTATCATAGACAGAGAAACCTAGATATTCCATGACAAAACCAAATTTATGAAATCTCTTTCAGCAAATCTAGGCCTACAAAAGAAAATACATGGAAAACTCTAACACAAGGAGAGAAAATACATCATACCAAAAACAAGAGTATAATTTCCTTGCAATGAAATGAAAAGAGAGACAAAGTAACATAATTCTACCTCTGACTAGGAAAATAACTATCTCTCAACATCAATGAACTCAATTCGCCAATGAAAAGACACAGACTCACAGAATGGATACATAAAGAGTATCGAGCATTTTGCTGTAGACAGGAAACACACCTCAGAGATAAAGACAGATACTACCTCAGAGTACATGACTGGAAAACAAATTTCAAGAAAATTGCCTGAATAAGCAAACTGAAGTTAGATTATAATATCAATTAAAATAGACTTTCAACTAAAAGTCTTTAAGAAAAGATAAGGAAGGACATGGCTTTCTAAGGAGGATAAGGAGGATTATGACATCATAGTCATCAAAGGAAAAATCCACCAAGATGAACTTTCAACCCTATGTATCCATACTCCAAATGAAAGGTGACCTGCATTCATAAAGGAAACCTTACTGAAGTACAAAGCATACAATGGACTTCTCATGATAGATAATAGTAGGAGATTTCAACACTCCAATCTTATCACTGGAGAGATCATGAAAACAGAAAATGGACAGAGATGTAGAGAAATTAACAGAAGTTATGAACAAAATTTATTTATCAGATATTTATAGAACATTCTATCCTAAAAATAAAAGGATATACATTATTTTCAGAACCTCATTGAACCTTCTCCAAAATTTACCATATAATCAGTCACTTAACAGTCCTCAACATATGCAGGAAGACAGAAATAATCACATGGATTCTATCAGATCACCACACACAAAAACTGGTCATCAACAATAACAATAATGTCAGAAAACTCACGTATATGTGGAAATTGAACAATGCTCTACTTTATGACAACTTGGTCAAGGAAGAAATAAAGAAAGAATATAAAGACTTCTTAGAACTTAATGAAAGTGAAGATACAACAGTCCCAAACATATGTAATACAATGAAAGCAGTGCTAAGAGGAAAACTTATAGCTCTGAATGCTTGGGAGAAGAAATAGGAGAGAGCCTATATCAGCAGCTTGACAACACACCTAAAAGCTCTAGAACAAAAAGAAAAAAGTAAACCCAAGAGGTGTAGAATGCAGGAAATAATCAAACTCAGAGCTGAAATGAACCAAGTAGAAACAAAAAGGACTTTAAAAGAATCAACAACACCAGAAGCTGTTTCTTTGAGATATATAAACCCTTAGACAGACTAACCCGTGGTCACAGAGAATGTATCCAAATTGACTAAATCAGAAATGAAATGGATCCAGAACAAAGAATCTGAAGAAATTCCCAAAATCAGGAGATTCCACTATAAAAGTCTATATACAAGAAAACTGAAAAATATGGAGGAAATGGACAATTTTCTAGAGAGATACCAGATAGCAACGTTAAATCAGGATCAAATAAAGTATCTCAACACCCCATGAATCCTAAAGAAATAGAAGCAGTTATTAAAGGTCTCCCAAGCAAAAAAAAAAAAAAAAAAAAAAAAAAAAAAAAAAAAAAAAAAAAAAAAAACCAGTTCCAGAAGGATTCCGGGCAGAATTTTATTAAACATTCATAGAAGACTTCATACAAATACTGTGCAAAATAGTCCACAAAATTGTAACGGAGCGCTACCAAATTGCTTCTATGAAGCCACAATTACTCTTATACCTAAACCACACAAAGACCCAACAAAGATAACTTCAGACCAATTTCCTTTATGAATATTGACGCAAAAATACTCAATATAATTCTTGCGATCCGAATCTAAAAAACAATCATCCATCTTGATCAGGAATGCAGGGATGTTTTAATATACAGAAAACCATCAATGTTATCTAACATGTAAACAAACTCAAAGATAAGGACACATGGTCATTTCATTAGATGCTGAGAAAGCGTTTGACAAAATTCAACTACCCTTCAGTGTAGGGAGCGGCTCGGTAAAATAAAGATGGTGCCCACACCCAGTCCTGTCTGGTAGTAATCAGTTTATCCCACATGCGCAGGCTTGTCCCCTTGCCAGGGCAGCTGTAGAATAATGAGGTGATCCGGATCACTCCTGTGGTGAACTCAAAGGAAGATAGTCGACAGGGTTCCCTCTTATTCAGAAAGCTTGGATGATCGCGCCGCTACTATAAGCAGAACTGTCAAGTGAGGCAGCCCCTGACGGCCGGTGCAGTCTCGAGAACAGTCCCTCTCGAGCTTTGCTTGTTTCTCGAGATCAATGTACATTCGAGTTCGGCCTGCTTCCAGTTCAGGAAGTGTCCATGGTTCTTGGGAGAGAGAGCCATACTCAAAGAGTACAGCTTAACTGATGTTCTCCACGACTCACCATTGGAAAGCACATTCACTGCCCCTTCACGGGGTAGTAGGCCATTTGACATTTCTTGTTCAATTTCCTTAATGACTCAATGGGCAAACGTGTGGAGAGGGGCCAGCGAGCCTCATACCGGCCTTTACCCTCACACCATGCACCGCCTATAGCCCAGCCTCCACAGCCTGTGAACCCCTTCAGTGCCCTCCAAGATGATTATAACATAGGACTCCAATGGTGGAAGCACTTGAAGGGTTCCCAGCCACCGCCGCCTGGACCCCCTTCAGTGTCCACCAACCAGATTGCAACATCCTATCCCAACTGGGGAAACACTTGAACAGCAGAAACCGAGGGACTTTGCACCTCCAGGACATCTTAGATGGACTCGGCACAAGTTCAGATGCACAAAACCTTATGAAGACCAGAGATTAAAAAAACCTGATGCTCGTGTTACAGAAAAGCTACAGAAACTCAAAGATCATATAAAGGCTTCAGTCAATAAGAGGGCCCTAGACCCCAGAAGGGAACTGACGGAGTACAAGAAATGGACAGTTCCACTTCCTTTGACGGTTCCTGAGGGCATGAGTAATCCACTGACCAAGGATAGCACATCACTGAGTAAACCAATGGCCAGGGATACCAGAACATCTGCTTTACATCCTGCTACTAGAAAAAGGGTGGCCTCATCTTTAGTGCCCATTCTTGGGAAGATGAAAAAAAAAAGGCAGATTATGTCTACTGGGTTTGAAGAACATGTGACTATGACCAGTTGGTAGCCAGAGTGCCTGCAACGTCTACAAAACACACTAGTGGAGAGAGCAGTGAAAGTCTCAAAGAAGATCACACTGTGCCTGGGCCACCATCTGCTGACTCTTCTACTGAAAAACTGGCACAGGTAATTTCCCCACACATTACAGGTTCCCAACATCCTTCCCTATCTAGACAGGGAGAACTTGGATCTCCCATTTTTCCCCAAGATGTTCCTACCCACCCAAGACTTTCCTGAAATAACTAAATGTTTCCAGTGTTCTATAGGTTTTTTCCACATTTGTCAAGGTGTCCAAAATTCCTCCCATACATCCTGAATGGAAAATCATACATTCTCCTCTTCCAGAAGGAGTGTTTTTTTTTCAATCATTATTAACTTGGGAACTATTAACTTGGGGCATTTCAAATGTTATTCCCTTTCCAGGTTTCCCCGTTAACATTTTTCTAGTCCCTCCCCCTACTCTTCTATAGGGGTGTTCCTCTCCCGATCCTTCCCCACATTACTGCCCTTCTCCCAAAAATGCCATTCACGGGGTGTTCAGTCTTGGGAGGACCAAAGACTTCCCCTTCCAATGGTGCCCCTAATAGGCATTGATTGATACGTATGAATTTGGAGTCCAGGGTCAGTTCATGTATAGTCTTTGGGTACTAGCTTAGTTTCTGGAAGTTCTGCTTGGATGGCACTTTTGTTTATATGGGGTCTCAAGCCCCTTCAGCTCCTTCAGGCCTTTCTCTGATTCCTTCACCTGGGATCCCTTTCTCAGTTCAGTGGTTTGCTGCTGGCATTTGCCTAAGTGTTTCCCATATTCCGGATTTGTCTCTCAGTAGAGATCTACATCTGGTTTCTGTGAGCCTGCACTTCTTTCCTGCTTCATCCATCTTATCTCGTTTGGTGGTTGTATATGTGTGGGCCCCATTTGAGGCAGGCTCTGAGAGGATGTTCCTTTTGCCTCTGTTCTATAATGTGCCACCCTATTCCCTGAGAAGGGTATTCTTGTCTCATTTTTAAAGAAAGAGAGTGAAGCATTTACATTTTGGTCATCCTTCTTGACATTCATGTGTTCTGTGTGTCTAGGGTAATTCGACCATTTGGGCTAATAGCACTTACCAATGAGTACATACCATGTGTGTTTTTATGTGATTGGGTTACCTCACTCAGGATGGTATTTTCCAGTTCCATCCATTTGCCTATAAATTTAGAAGAGTCATTGTTTTTGATAGCTGAATAATATTCCATTGTGTAGATGTACCACATTTTCTGTATCCATTACTTTGTTGAAGGAATCTGGGTTCTTTCTTGCTTCTGTCTATTATAAATAAGGCTGCTATGAACATAGTGGAGCATGTGTCTTCGTTATTTGTTGGGACACCTTTTGGGTATATGCCCAAGAGAGGTATAGCTGAGTCCTCAGATAGTTCAATGTCCAATTTTCTGAGGAACCTCCAGATTGATTTGCAGAATGGTTGTACCAGTCTGCAATCCCACCAACAATGGAGGAGTGTTCCTCTTTCTCCACATCCTCGCCAGCATCTGCTGTCACCTGAGTTTTTGATCTTAGCCATTCTGACTGGTGTGAGGTGAAATCTCAGGGTTGTTTAGATTTGCATTTCCCTTGATTTGACTAAAGATGTTGAACATTTCTCTAGGTATTTCTCTGCCATTCGATATTCTTCAGCTGTCTATTCTTTGTTTTGCTCTGAACCCCATTTTTCAATAGGGTTATTTGTCTCATACAGTCTAACTTCATGCTTTCTTTTTATATTTTGGATGTAAGTAGTCTATCTGTTAGGATTGGTAAAGATCTTTTTCCAATCTGTTCGTTGCCATTTTGTCCTAACAGCAGCGTCCTCTGCCTTACAGAAGCTTTGCAGTTTTATGAGATCACATTTGTTGGCTCTTGATCTTAGAGCATGAGTCATTGGTGTTAAGGAAATTGTTAAGGAAATTTTCTCCAGTGCCCATGTGTTCGAGACGCTTCCCCTCTTTTTCTTCTATTAGTTTGAGTGTATCTGTGATGAACTGGATGTCCTTGATCCAGGTGGACTTAAGCTTTCTACAGTGCAGTAACACTGGATCGATCTGCATTCTTCTACATGCTATCTTTTTTTTTTCTATTGATCGTTTTGGCTCCTTTCTCACAAATTAAGTGACCATGGGTGTATGGGTTGATTTTTGGGTCTTCAATTTTATTCCACTCGTTTATTTGCGTGCCTGTCTCAAAGAGATACAGTTTTTATAAGTGTTGCTCTGTAATACTGCTTGAGTTCAGGGATAGTGATTCCCAGGGAAGTAATTTTATTTTTGAGGACAGTTTTAGCTATTCTGTGTTTTTTGTTATTCCAGATGAATTTATGAATTTTTCTGTCTAATTCTATGAAGAATTGGATTGCAATTTTGATGGGGATTGGAAAGAATATGTAGGTTGCTTTTGGTATAATGGTCATTTTTACTGTATTAGTCCTGCCAGTCCATGGACATGGGACATCTTTTCATCTTCTGAAATATGCTTCAGTTGGTTCAGAGATTTGAGGTTCTGCTCATATGCTCATATCTTTTACTTGCTTGGATAAAGACACCGCGAGATATTTTATATTATTTGGGGGTATTGTGAAGGGTGTCATATCCCTGGTTTCTTTCTCCGCTTGTTTAGCTTTTGTGCAGTTATTTTTATACCCATCTACTTTGCTGAAATTGTTTATCAGGCTTAGTAATTCTCTTGTGGAACTTTTGAGGTCACTAAGTATACTATCATATCAACTACAAACAGTGCTATTTTGACTTCTTCTTTTCCGATCTATATCCCTTTGACCCCCATCAGTGTCTACTTGCTCTGGATAAGATGTCTAGAACTATATTGAATAAGTTGTGAGAGAGTGGGCAGCCTGGTCTAGTCCCTGATTTCAGTGTGATTGCTTTAGGTTTCTCTCCACTTAGTTTAATGTTAGCTACGGATTTGCTGTATATGTTTAGCTGTGGGTCTTAAATTCCTGTGCTTTCCAGGACTTTTATCATGAGGGGTGTTGAATTTTGTCAAATGCATTCTCAGCATCTAATGAAAGGATCAATGGGTTTTTATCTTTGAGTGTGATTATATAATAGATTACGTTGATGATTTCCACATACAACACCATCCCTGCATGCTTGGGGTAAAACTGACTTGATCATGAGGGATGATTGATTTGATGTGTTCTTTTACTTTTTTTTTGCAAGTCTTTTATCCAGTATTTTTGCATCGATATTCATAAGGGAATTTGGACTGAAGTTCTTTTTTTTTTTTTTTTTTTTTGGGTCTTTGTGTGGCTTAGGTATTAGAGTAATTGTGGCTTCATAAAAGGAATTCGGTAGTGCTCCATCTGTTTCAATTTGGTGGAATAGTTTGGACAGTATTGCTATGAAAATTTCTACGAATTCTGGATAGATTTTTGCACAAAACCCATCTGATACTTGACTCTTTTTGGTAGGGAGGTTTTTAGTGTTTGGTTTTAATTCTTTAGCAGTTATTGTTTTTTTAAACGATTTTTCTGTTCCTGATTTAGCTTTGGTACCTGGTATTTCTCTAGAATATTGCCATTTTTCTCCAAATTTTCAAGTTTTGTTGAATATAGGATTCTGTAGGATGATCTGATGACTTTTTTAATTTTCTCTGATTCTTCTGTTATGTCGCCCTTTTCAATTCTTTTTTTTTTTTTTTGTTAATTTGGACACACTCTGTCTGCCCTCTTATTAGTTGGGCTATGAGTTTATGTATCCTGTTGATTTTCTCAAAGAACCAGCTTTTGGTTCTGTTCATTCTTTGAGTATTCTATTTTGTTCTACTTGGTTGATTTCAGCCCAAGTTTGATTATTTCCTTCCTTCTATTACTCCTGGGTGTGTTTGCTTCTTTTTATTCCAGAGATTTAGGTGTGCTCTCAAGCTGGTGACATATGCTCTCTCCTGTTTCTTTATGTAGACACTCACAGCTATGAGTTTTCCTTTTAGCACAGTTTTCATTTTATCTCAATAGTTCGGGTATATCGTACCTTCATTTTCATTACATTCTAAGAAGTCTTTAGTTTCTTTCTTCATTTCTTCCTTGACAAAGTTATCCTTGAGTAGAGGATTGGACAACTTCCATGTATATGTGAGTTTTCTTTCCTAATTGTTATTGAAGAAGACCCTTAGCCCATGGTGGTCTGATAGGGTGCATTGGATTATGTCTATCTTTCTGTATCCTTTGAGGCCTGATTTCTGACTGATTATATGATCAATTTTGGAGAAAGTGCCATGAAGTGGTGAGAAGAAGTTGTATCCTTTTGTTTTATGATAAAATAATGTAAAATATCTGTTAAGTCCATTTGGTTTATAACTTTCGTTAGTCTGTATATGTCTCTGTTTAATTTCTGTTTCTGTTATCTGTCTAGTGATGGAAGTAGTGAGTTTAAATCTCCTGGATTATTATTTGTGGTGCAATATGTTCTTTGAGGTTTAGTAAGGTTTCTTTCATGTATTTGGAGCATAGATATTTATAATTTCGAGTTCATCTTGCTGGATTTTTCTTTGATGACTATGAGGTGTCCTTCCTTAAGCTTTTTGATGTCTTTTGGTTGAAAGTCGATTCTATATGATATTAGAATGGGTACTCATGCTTGCTTCTTCAGACCATTTGCTTGGAATTTATTTTTCCTGCCTTTTACGCTGAGGTAGTGTCTGTCTTTGTCTCTGAAGTGTGCTTCCTGTAGTGCAAAATGCTGGGTCCTCATTGGGTATCCAGTTTGTCAATCTGTGTCCTTTTCGTGGGGAATTGAGTCCATTAAAGTTGAGGAGATATTAATGAATAGTGATGGACACTTTCTCTTATTTTCATAAATGGAGGTTACTTTATGTTTGAGTGATTCTCTATGATTTCTTGTGAAATTTAATTCTTGCTTTATCTATGATTTTATTTGCCTCTTTGTGTTGGGGCTTGCCAGTGAGTGTCCTTTGTATTACTGGATATGTAGAAAAATATTGTGTAAATTTGATTTTGTCATTGAATATCTTGGTTTCTTCATCTATGTTAATTGAAAGTATTGCTGGATGCAGTAGCCTGGGCTGTCGTTTGTGTTCTCTTAGTGTCTTTATGACATCTGTCCAGGATCTTCTGGCTATCATAGTCTCTGGTGAGAATTCTGGTGTAATTCTGATAGATTTGCCTTTATATGTTATTTAATCTTCCCCTTACTGCTCTTAATATTTTTATTTGTTTTGGGCATTTGGTGTTTTGACTATTATGGGATGGGAGGATATCATTTTCTGGTCCAATCTATTTGGAGTTCTTTAGGCTTTGTGTATGTTTGTGGGCATCTCTTTCTTTAGATTAGGGAAGTTTTCGTCCTTAATTTTGTTGAAGATATTACTGTCCGTTGACGTTGGCAGTCTTCACTCTTTTCTGTACCTGTTATCCTTAGGTTTGATCTTCTCATTGTGTCCTGGATTTCCTGTATGTTTTGGGCTAGGGCCTTTTTATGTTTTACATTATCTTTGATAGTTGTTTCAATGTTTTCTATGGAAACTTCTGCTCATTAGATTATGTCTTCTATCTCTTTTATCCTGTTGGTGATTCTCACATCTATGACTCTTGGTCTCTTTCCTAGGGTTTCCAAATCTAGGGTTGGCTTCCTTTGTGATTTCTTTAACGTTTCTATTTCCATTTTTTAACTCCTGGATGGTTTTATTCATTTCCTTTTACTTTTTTTTTTTCAAGTAGTTCTTTAAGTTACCTTTGTGTTCCCTCTTTATGGGATTCTACCTGTTTACTTCTGTATTTTCTGTTATGCTGTATTTTCTTAAGGGAGTTATTTATGACCTTCTTAACATCCTCCATCGTCATAATAAAATGTGAACTTAAATCTAGATCTTGTTTTTCTGGTGTCTTTGGTTATCCAGTGTTTGCTCTGGTGGGAGATTTGGGCTCTGATGAGCCCAAGTAGTCTTGATTTCTGTTGTTTGAGTTCCTGTTCTTGCCTCTAGTCATCAGGTTGTCTCTGGAGTTAGCTTGTCTTGCTCTTTCTGACAGTGGCTTAACCGTCCTGTAGGCTCATGTGTCAGGACTGCTGTAGACCAGTTTTACTTTTTTTTCCCCAGTCATGGGAACAGAGTATTCTGCTCTCATGCGTCCAGTTGCTCATGTCTACTGGCTTTCATCTCTCCCTTTGGGCAGGAGCCAGAAGGAACTTCCTATACTTCTCCTACGTCCTTCTGAGTGGGGAGATGACACAGAAGGCACAAGGTGTTTTCCTCTTTAGTCAAGAATCTGGGCAGAGAATAGTGTCCTCTGTTTTCCCAGGAGTGTCGCTTCTCTGAAGGTCAGGTTCACCCAACCTCAGGATTTGTGAGCAGGATGCTGTTTGACCAGTACACTCTGGAACATGGTGCTCCTGCAGTTTTACTCCTCCTATATTTTTGGGTCCAGAGGCACTATGCAGTTTTTTCTTGGGCCAGAGATGAGAGTATGGGTGGGCAGACATGGCAGTCTCTGTGCCTTGTACGCTCAGTTTTCCCACACTCCTGGGTGATCATCTCTCTCTCCCACAGTCTAGGAGCAGGGAGCTCTGGGATGGGATAAGCAAGGGTCAGGAGCCTGTTAGGAACTGGAAGGGCCTGGTCCCGAAGAAGTTGTGACTTTGCTTGTCCTGAGTACCCCAGTCAGGTCACTTAGAGCAAAAAACTTGAATTGACCTTTGGTCTGAGGACTGAAGTTGCTTCTCGGGCTGACTTTCAGCTCTCTATGAGAGCCTCGACGAGAAATGTCTTGCCCCAACTGCACCTAGGTCCCTATTCACAGGATGCCCAGATTGAGCTAGGTGTTTTTTTTTTTTTTTTTTTTTTTTGAGTCAGAATGTGAGCAGAGTTCTCAGGGGTTTCTGCCTCTCAGACAGACTAAGTCTTCCCCACCCCACATAAGAATTGGTAGTAGGATGCTGTTTGGACCAGTTCAGACCCAGGTGCAGTTTGGACTACAGGGCTCCTGCAGCTTAACTGCTCCTATATTCATGTGTCCAGAGGCACTATGCAGTTTTTTCTTGGCCTAGGGATGTGGGCACAGGTGGGCAGAAGTGTCAGTCTCTCCTTCCCTGAGGTCTCAGTATTGCCCACTCTACTCTGTCCCACGGTGTTTCAAAAGGAGTTTCAAATGTTTATTCCCTATCCTACAGGTCTCCAGTCATTCCATTTCTCCTCCAAATGTGTTGCAGAAGACCTCTCTGTTCAAGGGGAGGTAAAACAGGCCCCATCATACAAAGAGGGCTTTAAACTTCTTCTCTTAAAGGTAATCTCAGTGATTTCTCATATTCCACAAATGGATTAAGTCCTGCCCCCTCTCAACACAAGACTTTAATACCTTCACCTTCTGCCAAAGCAGGGCAGAGAGCTATGTCCAATCACAAAGACAGTCAAATGTGTCCCCCATCTGCACCAAAGTGTGATATGCAATCTGCATTGGGTAAAATGAGTTTGAAACCTGACTCTGCTGACAAAAGGCATTTCAGAACTTCCCTATTAAACCTAGAGGACCTTACACGTCCTCCACTATTAAAAATGTTCTTAAATCATCACTTATGTTACAAGGGGCCAAAATACAGTCACAAAGCCCCAAGTGAACCTCACAACACACATACCAGCCCTAGCAGAGACAAAATTTTCTGCATGTACACCTTTAGATCAAGTACAATTGCCAGCTTCAGAAGGGGCTCTTGAGAGTTCCATACCCAAGGAAGATGTGGTAGAAAATTCTGAGTCCACCCAAGGGACTCCTGTGCATTCTGTACATAAAAATATCATTAGCGTACTCTACATCTCCCCCAGTACTTCTACTGTCACTATACAGAAAATTATTCAAATATCCTCTACCACCGAAAAGGACCCTCTTGACTTGTCATCAGGCCCAAAACGACCCAAGTTTATCGCAATACACAGTCAATGAGAGATGAACAGTCCATATTTATATGATGTAAAGAGAAGATAAAACATCCCCTACATCCTCAGAGAACTCTAGGTCATTCTGTCCTGAAAGGAGAGGCTCCAAAATTTTCCACATATACATCAGAGATGCTAGAATTTCCCAAAACTGAGCAGGACTCTCTGAATAGTACTCTATCTCATAAAGAGACTGTAGGACAAGAAACATCCACAAAAGGATATCTATCCACAGCCAAATCTTTAGAAATGGTTTGCGGATGTGACACAAGTAAAAAACATGTTCTAGGACATTTTCCATCTTAGAGAAGGTTATGGATCCAACCATATGTTAATGAGGAGTGGGGGAACATGATATGCAAACACCAGTGTCTGTACCATCCTTGACATTGAGGAAAGGGATTCCTCGTTTTAATTTGTGCAAAAGAATGCATATGACCTCTGCAAAATTCACAGGGGGCTATTTGAAAATCCGTATATCCTCAAGATCAGGCCATCTTCCCCAAATACAGAAGATGCTACACACTCTTCCAAATATGCACAAAGGTTTTCCAGTCCTTCTTTATACCCACAAGCGGTCCCATAACATCTGCAAAATACATCAAAGACTTTGGATTTTTACCTTATATTCTGAAGGGGCCTTGGATCCTGTTTTGCCTATCAAGCAGGCTATGGAACCTGACACTTCTACACAAAAGTCTGTTTCCACTTCTCCAGCAGAAGAAAATTTTTTGGAACTTCCTCAATTACAAAACAATATCTAGAAACATCCTTATCTGCTCATGAGGCTCTCAGCCCTCTCACATATGTCCATGATGCTCTAGGAGAGGTCACATCTTCTGAGGTAGCTCTAATACCTACCCCCCATTCTGATGTCACAGTCAGGATTTCAAAAAAATACATGGTACATTAAGACCTTCCTCATCTGAGAAGGAAGTCGTAGGATCTACTGCATCTGAACAGCATGCTTTACAACTATCCCCATCTACCCAAGTAGATTTCACATGTCCACTCTGGGGAGAAATAGTCGACATTCTCCCTCTACCAAAATGGACCACAGGCATCCAGTTTCTAGAAACAAAGGGTTAAGTTTTGACCCTTCTGATGGACTTGAGAAATTTCTCCTCGAAGGAAGAGAGTTTCAACCTTACCCCTTCTGCCAAAAGGTATCCTTTGCCATCTTCTGCTGACAAAGAGACACCAAAAGCTACAATTCTTCCACAGGTGAGTCCCACACATTCTCCATCTGTCCAAAGGGCCTTGAAATTTTCCATAAATGATGAAGGAATTGTGGAAAGTTGCCAATCCTTACAAGGGCATGCTGGATATACCATATTGTCCCAAGATGCTCAAGTACCTCCTCCTTCTACCAAAAAGGCATGTTCACCGTCTACCCTAGGATTTCAGGGAATTTCTTCACCCCTCTCTAGAGCTCCAGAAAGTGTTCTCCCATCCTCAAAGTAATTTGTCATTGTGAAAATTAGACTCCAAAATAAAAAAACAACTTTTTATATTTTGAAAGGTCTGATGGAAAGTCCACATCGAAAAAAAAATCATTTAGACCTTTTGCCATTAGCCCAACTATATCAGAAAAATATCATGTCTTCTAAAGCATCAAAAAATCAATCTGGTTCTAGCACTCTTCCTGGGAAACATTTACCATCAGCCATAGTATCCCCAGGACCATCAAAATCTAAAAAGGGGTATCTAGAATATTTACCATCTGCCAAAGGTCTTTAGGATGTTCAGCAACTTCTCCATGAGCTTGGTTAACCCACAGAACGAAAGAACTAAAGCCATCTTCCCAGGGTGTTTTCCCAAGAACCACATAGTTTTTTCTTTTCTTTTATGCCAAGACTTAAGGCCAGCTCATTCATATCTCTATTCTCTTGACCTCTTTCTTCTCCCTCCCAAATGGCTGTTAACACTGAATTAGAGACCGATTAGTAAACCCTAGAGGTACTGAAGGAATATCCGAGAGGCAGTTGCTGTCAGGACAACACTAGAAACATCACAGAACCAGTTAGGGCTCTCCAGGATACAAGAATATTTCTGGCAGGACCTAATGATGATGTCACTGAGAACTTCCATGGCCTACCTGCTAAACAGCTTTCCTTACATTGACCAATTTCGAGGGTGTCCTTTCCATGAGTGTCTGCTGTGACACAGTGGAAACCTTTACATACTACTTCTCTCCACTGCTAAGTACTTCTATTGTTTCATTTGTGGTTACATTCTCTGAATGGAGAAAGTTAGTTAGGGACTTGGCATTGGAAGAAAAGATTTAGGAACATGGAGTGGAGGAGATTCTTCTGGATAATAATTTTATTCCCAGGTCCAAACCTGTGACATACTCTTGAATTTCCTAGGATTTCTCTGTATCTCCAAGGCAAGTATTTTCCCTACAGACCTTCAATTGAATAAATATTGTATTAATTATTTTGTCTGCATTCCTTGAGAGGGGACGTTATACATATTCCTGAATGTGTACTCAAAAATTCAGTTTTCCAATTCAATTTTTTGCAATTATTTTGTCAACAAAGGGGGCACAGCTATAGAGTGAGTATACCATTGTAAATACTGTGTACCTTCTTCAAATGATAAACTCCCAATCAGTTATTTAATCCAAACATTACAAGACATCATTAAAGCAAAGGAGAGCATGGACTATAGAATCCAATGCATGGAGGAGCTTACTCTTTGCTGAGAACACAATACTTGCCTTACCTTTCTTCTTTAGGACCTTTTCCTTCTTGGCAAAAGGATAAAAGCTAAGAGCTCCTTGGAAAAAATAGAGTGCCCTACCAAAACCTGACATTTGGGATAAAGAAATGAAATACAAAAACTATCTGACTCCCAAGAAAGTAACAAGCAGGAAAGTCCAAATGCTCCTGATTCCCATATGTGAAAAGCTAAGATAAAGGCTATCTCTTCAGTCAACCTACTCAACCCCTACACAAGACTCAAGGAGCTTTCCCATTGACCACATATTTCTTCTTTTTTTTATACCAAGACATAAGGCCAGCTTCCTACTCCCCGTATCTGATCACTTCATCCTCTGTGTTCTTCCTCCCAAATGGCTGTTTACCCTGCAATAGAGGCCAATAAGTAAACCCTAGAGGTACTGAAGGAATATCTGAGAGGCAGTTGCAGTCATGACAACACTTGTGACATCACAGAAGAAGCTTGGGCTCTCCAGGATACAAGAGATTTTTCAGGGAGGACTAATGATGATGTCACTGAGAATTGCCATAGCCTACCTACTAAACAGCTTCCCTTACATTGACCAGATTTGAGGGTGCCATTTCCAGGAGTTTCTCCTGTGATACAGTGGAAACCTTTACATACTATATCTCTCTAAAGGTAGAGACTTCTCTTTGCTTCATTAGTGGTTACATGCTCTGAATGGACAAAGTTAGTCAGGTGCTTAGCATGGCTAGAAAAGATTTAGGAACATAGAGTGGAGAAGACTCTTCCAGATAATATTTTATTCCCAGGTTCATTCCTGTGACTTACAGTTCAATATCCCAGGTTTTCTCTATTTCCCAAAGGCTAGTATTTTGCCTACAGACCTTAATTGAATGAATATTGTATTTCACTTTCTCATTGTACATTCCTTGATAAGAGACTTTATTAATATTCCTGTATGTGTACTCAAAAATTCTGTTTCTAATTCCATTTTCATCAAAGCAAAGGACAAAATGACTATAGAATTCACTTATTTAGTCCTTTTTGGAATCAGTACTACACTATCTATCGTCCTGTGTCCCCTTCAATAGACTTGAGGGTCGGATGTTTTACCAAGATTGTCTCTGAAGCCCAAACATAAGATACCGGAAGATGGGTAGAAAGAAGAATGGCTTGAGGACCAGTATAACCTCAATTTCAATAGGTTCATAAGACAAGAGGGATTCTATTTGGCATTGTCATTTCTGTACTCTATATTCTTGAACTAGTTGTGCAGAATCCATGTTACAATTCCACCTAACCACATAGCTGTAGGAGCCATCAAAAGTATATATATATATATATATCTGCCACCAAAACTAGATAAGATTGATGTAGCTAAAAAGTAAATTCTGCAAGCAACCAGACATAGATATTTCCTGAGAGACACAGGTAGATCATGTCAACTGCCTAAAAAACACAAAGACCCAAAAAAGAAAGAGAACTTCAGACCAATTCCCTTTATGAATATTGACACAAAAATACTCAATATAATTCTTATGAACCGAATCTAAAAAACAATCATCCATCATGATCAGGGATACAGGGATGTTTTAATATACAGAAAACCATCAATGTTATCCAACATCTAAACAAACACAAATATAAGGACACATGGTCATTTCATTAGATGCTGAGAAAGCATTTGACAAAATTCAACAACATTTCAGTGTAGGGAGCGTTGAGGTAAAACATAAATGGTGCCGACATCCAGTCCTGTCTGGTAGTAAATGATTTATTGCACATGCACAGCCTTTTCCCCTTGCCAGGGTGGCTGTAGGATAATGAGGTGATCCGGGGCCCTCCTGTGGTGATCAACGATACTGCACATGAGCGGTTTTTCCACCTGCATCAGTTCGAAGGGATGGTAATAAGGTAATGAGGAATTCATGTGCCGCCAATCCCTGAAGGAAAAGTAGCAGGTGTGATAGTGGGGTGATTCATGCTCGACCAATCACTGAAGGACAATTAGCATAACCACAGCCTGTTGTGTATATAAGGCAAGTGCTTTTGGCAATCAAGGTCCCTGTATCAACAAAGAGGTGGTCCTGCCATAAAGGCTGTAGAGAAGAATGCGACCTTGTTGTGTCTCCATGCCAGACGAGGTGGGCGTGAAACTTCAGAATAAAGAAAGATCAGGAATTGAAGGCCCATTTCTAAACATAGTAAAAGAAATGTACATCAAGCTGCTAGCCAATACCAAACTAAATGGAGAGCAACTTTAAGCAATCTCACTAAAATCAGGACTAGACAAGGCTGCCCACTCTCTCCCTACTTATTCAAATCAGGACTCCAAGTCATAGCCAGAGAAAACAGACAACAAAAGGAGGTCAAAGGGATACAAATTGGAAGGGAAAATATCAAAATATCACTATTTGCAGATGATAGGATAGTATACACTTAAGTGACCCAAAAGTTCCACCATGAAACTTCTTAGCGTGATGAATAACTTCAGCAAAATATCAGGATATAAAATTAACTCAAACATACCAGGAGCAATCCTCTCCTCCATGGATAAACAGGCTGAGAAAGAAAATAATGAACCCACACACTTCACAAGAGTCCCAAATAATATAAAATATCTTGGTGTGAGATTAACCAAGCAGGTGAATGATATGTATGACAAGAAGTTCAAGTATCTGAAGAAAGAAATTGAGGAAGATCTCAGAAGATGGAAACAGCTTCCATGCTCATGGATTGACAGGATTAATATAACAAAGATGACCATTTTGCCAAAAGCAATGTACACATTCAATGCAATCTCCATCAAAATTCCTACTCACTGCTTTAATAGAGGTGGAAAGAGCAATTTGGAAATTCATTTGGAATACTTAAGAAGTTAGACTCTAGAAAGCAAAAGAATTTTAAAAACATATTTTCTAGGGTCTTTCTGCCCCCTTTTCTCAAAGTCCTAACTAATATCATATCAAAAGTTAATGAAAATATTTTAAACCCTCTCCAAGGCACAGAAACTTATTTGTTTACAGCTAATACGGTACAATCGGGGTGACTTTCAGCTCTTTATGAGAGGCACAACCAGAAACGTCCAGCCCCTACTACTCCTATATCCATATGCACAGGAGGCCCAGATGGAGCTATGTGTTTTTTTTTCTTAAGTCAGGAATGTGAGCAGAGTTCTCAGGGGTTTCCGTCCCTCTGATTGTCTCAGACTGACCCACCCCACACGAGATTTGGGTATAGGATGCTGTTTGGACCAGTTCAGATCCAGGTGCAGTTTGGACTGCAGGTCTCCTGCAGCTTAAATGCTCCTATATATATATGTGTGTGTCCAGAGGCACTATGCAGTTTCCTCTTGGGCTAGGGATGTGGGAACAGGTGGGCGGAGGTGGCAGTCTCTCCTTCCCTGAGTTCTCAGTATTGCCCACTCTTCTGTCCCACAGAGTTTCCAAAGGAGTTTCAAATTTTCATTCCCAAACCTACCTGTCTCCATCTTTCCAATTCTCCACCAGATGTGTTGGAGAAGACGCCTCTGGTCAGGGGGAGGTACAACAGGCCCCACCAAACAAAGAGGTCTGCAAATCTTCTTCTCTTAAAGGTAATCTCAGTGATTTCCATATTCCACAAATGGATTAAGTCCTGCCCCCTCTCAACATGAGACTTTAATACCTTCGCCAACTGCCAAATCTTGGCAGAGAGCTATGTCCACTCACAAAGACACTCAAAGATGTCCCACATCTCCACCCAAGTGCCTTATGCAATCTGCTTCGGGTAAAATGAGTTGCAAACTGATTCTGCTGACAAAGGGGATTTCAGAAATTCCTTATTAAACCAAGTGGAACTTCAAAGTCCTCCACTATTAAAAATGGGCTTAAATCATCACTTATGATCCAACGGGAACAAAATACAGTCACAAATCCCCAAGTGAACCTCATAACACACATAACAGCACAAGCAGAGAAAAAACTTTCTGCTTGTACACCATTAGATCAAGAACGATTGCCAGTTTCAGAAGGGGCACTTCAGAGTCCACACCCACACAAGATGTGTTAGAAAATTCTGAGTCCACCCAAGGGACTCTTGTGCCTTCTGAACATAAAAAATATGATCTAGTACCCTCACTATCTCCACCAGTACTTCCAATGTCCCTTATACAACAGAGAATTATTCAAATATTCTCTACCACCAAAGAGGACCCTCCTGACTTGTCATGAGGCCCAAAAGAGACAAGGTTATCAGAACACACACTCAATGAGCCATCCAGACATCATATTGATACAATGTACAGAGAAGATAAAACATACCCTTCCTCCTCAGGGGACTCTAGGTCATTCTGTCCTGAAAAGAGGGACTCCAAAATTTTCCACACATACATCAGAGATGCTAGAATTTCCCAAAACTGAGCAGGATTCTCTGAGTAGTACTCTATCTCATAAACAGACTGTGGGATAACATCTACAAAAGGAGATCTACCAACAGCCACATATGTAGAAATAGCTTGTAGATGTGACACATGTACAAAAGATGTTCTAGGACATTTTCCATCTGTAGAGAAGGTTATGGATGCAACCATACATGAACGAGGAGTAGGGGAACATGATATGCAAACACCAGCGTCTGTAGCATCCTCGACATCTGAGGAAAGGGATTACTTGGATTCCATTTGTGCAAAAGAATGGATATGACCTCCGCAAACTTCACAGTTGGCTATAGGAACTTCTTAATCTCCTCAAGATCAGCCATCTTCCCCAACTACAGAAGATGTTCCACACCCTTCCAAACATGCACAATGCGGTTCCAGTCCTTCTTTATACCCACAAGCGGGCCCAGAAAATCTGCCAAATACCTCACAGGATATGGATTTTACCTTATCTTCTGAAGGGGCCTTGGACCCTGTTTTGCCTATCAAGCAGGCTACGGAACATGACACTTCAATTCTTCAATACGAAATTCTCTTTCCATTTTTTCAGCAGAAGAAATTTTTCTTGGAACTTCCACAATTACACAACGCTGTCTAGAAACATCCTTATCTGCTCATGAGGCTCTCAGACCTCTCACATATGACCATGTTGCTCATGGAGAGGTGACATCTTCATAGTCAGCTCTAATACCTTCCCCCCATTCTGACATCACAGTCAGGATTTCCACAAATATACACGATACATTAAGACCTTCCTCATCTGAGAAGGATGTCTTAGGATCTACTGCATCTGAACAGCATGCTTTACAACTATTCCCATCTACCCAAGTAGATTTATTTCACAAGTCCACTCTGGGGAGAAATAGTTGACATTCTCCCTCTACCAGAGTGGACCACAGGCACCCAGTTTCTAGAAACAAAGTGTTAAGTTTTGATCATTCTGATGGAGTCTTTAGAAATTTCTCCTCTAAGGAAGCCAGTTTCAACCTTCCCCCTTCGGCCAAAAGGGATCTTGTGCCATCTTCTGCTGCCCAAGAGACACCAAAAGCTACAATTACTCCTCAGGTGAGTCCGACACCTTCTCCTTCTGTACAAAGGGACGTGGAATTTTCCAAAAATGACGAAGGTATTGTGGAAATGTGCCAATCCTTACAAGGGCATGCTGGACATTCCATATTGTCCCAGGATGCTCAAGTAACACCTCCTTCAACCGAAAAGGCATGTTCACCATCTGCCCTAGGGTTTCAGGGAATTTCATCACCACTCTCTAGTGCTCCAGAAAGTGTTCTCCATGCTCAAAGTGATTTGTCATTGTGCAAATTAGATTTCAAATATACAAAACTTTTTTTATATTTACAAAGGTCTGAGGGAAACTCCACATCGAAAAAAAAATCATTTAGAACTTGTTCCATTAGCCCAAGTATATCAGAAAAATTTCATGTCTTCTAAAGCATCTAAACATCAATCTGGTTCTAGCACTCATTCTGGGAAACATTTACAATCAGTCATA
The DNA here is from genome assembly GCF_021556685.1 of Rattus norvegicus. Classification (NCBI taxonomy): domain Eukaryota; kingdom Metazoa; phylum Chordata; class Mammalia; order Rodentia; family Muridae; genus Rattus; species Rattus norvegicus. The sequence goes on from NW_028238780.1 coordinate 207,574, forward strand.
CAGTCCCCAGGACCATCAAATTTAATAAGGTGTATCTAGAAACTTTACCATCTGCCAAAATGTCTTTAGGATGTTCAGCAACTTCTCCATGAGCTTGGTGAACCCATAGAACAAAATAACTAAAGCTATCTTCCCAGGATGTTTTCCCAAGATCCACATATTTTTTCTTTTTTTTTTTTATGCCAAGACAGAAGGCCAGCTTCCTTCTCCCCATCTCTGATATCTTCATCCTCTTTGTTCTTCCTCACAAATGGCTGTTTACTCTGAATAGAAGGCTAATTGGTAAATCCTAGAGGTACTGAAGGAATATCCGAGGTGCAGTTCAAGACATGAAAATACTTATGACATCACAGATGATGCTAGGGCTCTCCAGGACGCAAGAGTTTTTTCAAGGAGGGACTAATGATGATATCACTGAGAATTGCCATGGACTACATGCTGAACTGCTTTACTAACATTGACTAGATAAAAGGGTGCACTTTACAGAGTGGAAAACTTTACCTACTATATCTCTCTAAAGCGAAGGAATTCTCTTGGCTTCATTATTGATTACATGCTCTGAATGGAGAAAGATAGTTAGGGGCTTGGCATGGGTAGAAAAAATTTAGGAACCTAGAGTGGAGGAGATTAATCTGGATAATACTTTTATTCCCAGATCCATTCCTATGGCCTATAGTCCAATTTTTTCAGAAATATGTTTCCCAAACACTACGATTTTCCCTATACTCCTTTAATGGAATGAATATTACATTATATTTTCTTATTGTACATTCTATGATAGGGGACTTTATAATATTCCTGAATGTGTACTCAAAAATTCTTTTTTCCAATTCCATTTTCTGCAATGATTTTGGCAACAAAGTGGGCCCATCTACAGTGTAAGCATAACAGTGTAAATACTGTGTACATACTTCAAATGACACACTACCAAATCCTTATTTTATCCAAAAATTACCAGACATTAATAAAGGAAAGTACCACATTGACTATATAATTTGTTTCTCTATTCCCACTTGATATTATTTCTGCAATATCTGCCTTCCTGTGTTTCGTTGCCACACATGAGGGTTTTGGATATTTTACCATGATTTTTATTAAGGCCAAACATAAGATATAGGAGGCTGGGCAGCGAGTGGAATGACTTGAGGACCAGTGAAACCTCAATATCAGTAGTTTCAAAAGAACAGGATGGGGTCTACTTGGTGTTGCCATTTGTGAATTCTACAGTCTTGACCTAGATGCACAGAATTCATGTTAAAATTCCAGCTAAATTTATAGCTTCAGGAGCCACCAAAAGTACATATATATACATCAGCTTCTGAAACTGCACAAGATTTATGAAGGTAAGAAGTGCATTCTGTCAGATATAAATATTTCCTGAGAGACACAGCTAGATTATACAAATACAGAAGTGAATGCTAGTGGCAAACCAGTAAAGTGGAAATGGACTTCTTGTTTGTAGATTTTGAGGAAAGATTACAAGAGCTGAAGGGGCTTTAACAGTATAAGAACAACAATGCCAATGAACCGGAGCTTTCTGATACTAGAACAATATTCAAAGAATGTACATGGACAGAGCTATGGCTCCAACTGCCTATGTGGAAGAGGATGGACTTGGTGAGCACAATGGAAGGAGAAGTCCTTGGTCCTCCCTAGGTTTGACTCCAAGTTCAAAGGAATGTCAAGGGGTAGTATGGAGGGTTATAGAAGAGGAGGGGGACCAGTTAGGGATCTTATGGGCAGGAAACTGGGAAAGGAAATAACATTTTAAATGTAAATATAGAATCATCCAGTTAAAAAAAGCAATAATATTTGCTAAAAATGAAAGATATTAAAGAAAAGATAATTGCCAACTAATCATACCTATTGACTTAGAAATCTACAATTATAGTCAGAGTAATACTAGTGGAAAGACTAAGATGATGAAATCTGAACTAGAGCACTTCTCTCTCCCAGATAGAAGTATCAGACAGAAACTGCACTATAGGTACCCAAAACATTGAAGAGTTTACTCTGAGCTGAGGACATAATACTTCTCCATCCCATCTTCCTTAGTAACTTTCTCTTTCTGACAAAAAGTATAAAGTCCATGACCTGTCAGGGATACAACTGTGCCATTCAATACACTTGACTTTTGGAATAAAGAAATGAATGATATAAACTCTCTGACTTCCAGAAAGCAAAATAACAGGGAAGTTCAGATGCTCCTGAGAGGGTCCTGGCTCCTGATTCCCTTATGTGGAAGGCGAAGTTAAAGGCTATCTCTTCAGAGATACGCCTCAACACCTAACAAGGACACACTAAGCTTTCCCAAGCACCAAATATTTCTTCCTTGTTTTTATACCAAGACAGAAGGCCAGCTTCCTTCTCCCCATCTCATATCCTTCATCCTCTTTTTTCTCACTCCAAAGTTGTCTCTGAATTAGGCCCATTAGTAAACCTTAGAGTTATTGAAGGAAAATCTGAGCGGCAGTTGCAGTAACTACAACAGAAGGAGCTAGGGGTCACCAGGTTGTAAGAGAGTTTTCAGGGAGGTCCTAATGATAATGTCACTGAGAACTACTGTGGTCTACATGCTGAACACTTTTCCTTACATTGACCAGATTCTAGAGTGTCCTTACCAGGTATATCTCCGGAAACACTGTTGAAACCTGTATGTACTACATCACTCTAAAGTAGAGACTTCTCTCTGCTTAACTAGTCGTTACATGCTCTGAATGTAGAAAGTTAGCCAGGAGCTTAGCATGGGTAGAAAAAATTTAGGAACATGGAGTGTATGACATACTTCTAGATAATATTTTTATTCCCAAGTTCATTCCTGTGACATAAAGTTCAATTTTCTGTGTTTTCTTTCTTTCCCAAAGGCAAGTATTTTCTCTACAACCTTAAATTGAATGAATATTGTATTTCAATTTCTTCCTGTAAATGGGTAGTTTTACCAAAAGGTATGGCCAATAGCCTTCTATGTGTCAACATTTGTGGGCAATGCCATTGCCCCAATAAGACAGAAGTTTCCTGCACCCCATTTTACAGATGATATCCTTTTAACTGCAAAGAATGAAGAGATTTTAGATTTAGTATATAGAAATTTATTTAAATTGCTAGAAGGTAGGGGATTTGATTACTGCCCCAGAAAAGGTACGAAAGGGCAATTTTGTAAATTATTTAAGAGCAAAACTAAGTCCTTATAACATTATCCCCCAGAAGGTTGAATTGAGGAAAGATAATCTTAAGACTCTTAATGATTTTGAAAATTTGAAAAATTACTAGGAGATATTAATTGGGTCAGATGTCATTTAAAATTACCTAATTATGAAGTAAAACCATTGTATAACATTTTAAGAAAAACAATGCCAATGAACAAGGGCTTTCTCATACTATACCAATATAGAAAGAAAGTACATGGACTGAGGAATGGCTCCAAATGCATATGTGGCAATGGATGGAATTTTTGGGCAACATAGGAAAGAGAAGCCTTTGTCCTCCCTTGTACATCTTTCACTTCAAGGGAATGTCATTCAGGAGAAAGGCTGGTTAGAGAAGAAGGAAATGGGAATGTGTAGGGATCTTATATGCAGGAAACAGGGAAAGGAAATAATATTGGAAATTTAAATATAGAAACATCCAGTTAAAAAAAATATAATTTGCTAAAAAATAAAAAAGTAAGATGTAAAAGACAGTAAAAGTTGCCAAGTAATCACACATATTTACTCGTAAATCTGATGTGGTCGAGTAATACTAGTGGAAAGACTGAGATGATGAAATCTCAACTAGAAGCAATTCTGTGTCCGTAATATTAGTGTCAGACAAAAAAATCACTATAGGTGTCCAAAGCATGGTGTTTACTCCGAGATAGCAACACAATATTTGTACTTCCCTTCTTCGTTAGTTCCTGTCTTCTTGAGAAAAACAGTAAAGGTCAGGAGCTCAGGGAATCAATTGTGCTCTTCACAACACTTGGATTTTGTAATAAAGAAATGAATGATATAAACTCTCTGAATTTTAGGAACCACAAGAAGAGGGAAGTTGAGATGCTTCTGAGAGACTCGCAGCTCATGATTCTCATATGTGGAAGGTTCAGATAAAGACTATCTCTTTAGCGATCCCACACAACTCCTATCTTGGACTCACTGAGCTTTCCAAGGACCACATAGATCTTTCTTTTTTTTCATACAAAGACAAAAAGCCAACTTAATCCCCTTCTCATATCTCTTCATCTTCTTTTTTCTCACTCCCAAATGACTGTTTACTCTGAAATAGAGGACAATTAGTAAACCCTAGAGGTAATGAAGGAACATCTGAAGATCAGTTGCAGTCACAGCAAAACTTGTGACATCACAGAAGAAGTTTTGGCTCTACAGGATACCAGAGATTTTTCATGAATGAACTAATGATGATGTCTCTAAGACCTGCCATGGCCTATCTGCTAAAGAATTTTTCTTACATTGACTAGATTTGAGGGTACCCTTTCCATGTATGTCTTCTGTAACATAGTGGAAATGTTTACGTACTCCATCTCTCTAAAGCTAGTGACTTCTCTTTGCTTCTTTAATGGTAACATGCTCTGAAAGGACAAAGTTAGTCAGGGTCTTGGCATGGGTCGATGAGATTTAGGAACAGGTGTGTAGAAGATTCTTCTAGATAATATTTTCATTCTCAGGTTCATTCCTGTGGCACACAGTACAATTTTCTTAGTTTTCTCTGTTCCCCAAAGGCCAGTATTTTCCCTACAGACATTTATTTGAATGCATGTGCATTTCAATTTTTATTGTATATTCCTCGATAGGTGACTTTATTCATATTCCTGAATGTGTACTCAAAAATTCTCTTTTCCACTTCTATTTTCTGCAATGATTTTCGCAACAAAGGCGCCCAGCTCTAGAGTGATAATAACAGTGTAAATTGTGTGTATCTACTTCAAGTGGTAAACTCCAAATTCCTATTTCATCCAAAAATTTCCACATATCAGTAAAGCATAGGACCACATGGCGTACAGAATTTGGTTCTCAGGTCCCTTTCGATATCGGTTCTTCAATATCTCTGTTCCAGTGTCTCTGGGTTAGATTTGAGATTTTTGAATGTTTTACCATGAATATTTCTTGAGGCCAAACATAAGATAGAGAAGGATGGGAATTGATAAGAATGGCTTCAGGACCAGGGAAACCCCCACTTCAATAGTTTCATAAGGACAGGAGGGAATCTATTTGCCAATGCAATTTGTGGACTCTACATTCTTGACCTAGTTGCACTGAATCCATTTTAAAATTCCCCCTAACTTCATAACTGTTGGAGCCACCAAAAGTATATACATATATATCATATATATTTCATATGTATATGATATATATATGTGTGTATATATATATATATATATATATATATATATATATATATATATATATATGTGAAATCAGCCACCAAAACTAGATAAGATTTATGAAGCTAAGAAGTGCATTCTACCAGGAACTGGATATAGATAATTCCTGAGAGACACATTTAGAGCATGTCAAATACAGAAGTGAATGTTAGTGGCAAACCAGTGAACTGAAAACAGACATCTTGTTGGTAGTTTTTGAGACAGTATTACAATAGTTGAAGGTGTTGTTAACTCCAAAAGAACAATATTGTCAATGACCCAGTGCTTTCTTGTACTAGACCAATATTCAAACAATGAACATAGAACTATGGCTCCAAATACATATGTGGCAGAGTATGGGCACCAATGGAAGGAGAAGCCTTGGTCCTACCTAGGTTTGTCTCCCAGTTCAAGGGAATTTCAAGGGGCAGAATTATGGTTAGAGAAGAAGGGATTGTGAACAGGTAGTGATCTTATGGGCAGGAAATTGAGAAAGTACATAATATTTTAAATGTAAATATAGACTCATCCAGTTTAAAAACACTATAATTTGATAAAAATTTAAAAAAGAAAGATTTAAAAGTAAAGAAAACTGCCAACTAATCACACTTATTTACTCAGATCTCTAAATTGGTATTCAGAGTAATACTAGTGGAAAGACAAAGATGATGAAGTCTCAACTAGAAGCACTTCTTTCTCCGAAATATCCGTGTCAGACACAAAATGCACTATAGGTATCCAAAGCTTGGAGGAGTTTACTCTGAGCTAAGTACCCAATACTTGTCTTTACCTCCTTCCTTAAGACCTTTTTCTTCTGGGCAAAAAGAATAAAGGCCATAGCTCTCAGAAAAACAACTGTGCCCTCTCAAAATCTATTCTTTGCAATTAAGAAATGAATGATATAAACCCTTTGACATCCAGGAACCATAAGAACAGGGAATTCCAGATGCTTCTGTGACGCTTCCAGCTCTTGATTCTCATATGTGTAAGTCTCAGATCAAGTCTATCTCTTCAGCGATACCACTCCAACCCTTCCAAGGGCTCTCTGAACTTTTCAATATACCACTTATTTCTTCATTTTTTTCATACAAAGACAGAAGGCCAGGTTCCTTCTTCACATCTCGGATCTCCTCATCCTGTTTGTTCTCACTCCCAAATGGCTGTTTACTCTGAATTAGTGGCAAATTAGCAAACCAGAGAGGTAATGAGGTAATATGTGAGTTCAGTTCCTGTCAGGACAATAATTGTTACATCACAGAAGAAGCTAGGGCTCTCCTAGTTACAACAGATTTTTCATGGAGGTCCTATTTATGATGTCACTGAGAACTGCCATCTCCTACCTGCTAAACAGCTTTCCTTACATTTACCATATTCGAGGGTGTCCTTTCCAGGTATGTCTCCTGTGACACAGTGGAAAGCTTTACGTACTCCATCTCTCTTAAGCTAGAGACTTATGTCTGCTTCACTAGTGGTTACATGCTCTGAATGGAGAAGGTTAGTCAGGGGCTTGGCATGGGTCCCTAAGATCTAGGAATATGGAGTGCAGGAGATTCTACTGGATAATAATTTTATTCCCAGTTCCATTACTCTGGCCTATAATTCAATTTCCTCAGATATCTTTCTTTTCTAATAGCCAGTATTTTCCCTACAGATCTTTAATTGAGTGAATATTTTATTACATTTTCTTAGTGTACATTCCTTGATAGTGGACTTTATATATATTGCTGAATGTGTACTCAAATGTTCTATTATCCTATTCTATTTTTTTGCTCTGATTTTGAAAAAAAGGGGGCCCAGTACTAAAGTGAATATAACAGTGTATATATTCTGTATCTACTTAAATGACAAACTCCCAAATCCTTATTTTATCCAAAAATTACCACACATTAGTAAAGCAAAGGACAACATAGACTATAATGTGGTTCTGCGGTAGCATTAGATAGCAGTTCTCTAATATCTACCTTCCAGTGTTTCCATGGCCAGACTTGAGGGTTTTGGATGTTTTACCATGATTCTTTATTCAGTCCAAACATAAAGTTCATTACATGGACTGGGAGAGGAGTGGCTTGAAGTCAAGTGAATCTTCTACTTCAGTAGGTTCATAAGAATAGAATGGAGTCTATATGGCTTCGTCATTTGTGGATTCTAAATTCTTAACTTAGTTGCGCAGAATACTTGTTAAAAATCCACCAAACACCATAGCTGTACAAGGGACCAATTATATCCTAGTCATTCTGATTCCTGTGCTATGGAAACTCAGGATTTTGTTTTTCATTTCCATTTACCTGATGGCTAAGGATGTTGATATTCCTCAGTTGAGAATTCATTGTTTAGCTCTACACACACAAACACAAACACAAACACACACACACATACACACACTCTCTGTCTCTGTCTCTGTCTGTCTCTCTCTCTCTCTCTCTCTCTCTCTCTCTCTCTCTCTCTCTCTCTCCGAAATCAAATGTAGATAAGAGTGATGAAGCTAAGGAGTCTATGCTGCCAGTGAACTGAAAATGGACATCTTGTTGGTAGGATTTGAGAAAGGATTAGAAGAGCTAAAGGTACTTTCAACACCATAATAACAACAATGCAAAAAAAAATCAAAAAAAAAAAACAGAGATTTCTGGTACTAAACCAATATTCAAAGACTGTACATGGACAGAACTATGGCTCCAACTGCATATGTGACAAAGGATGGTCTTGGGGTCACCAATGGAAGGAGAAGCCATTGGGTTTGACTCCAAGTTCAAGGCAATGTCAGGGAGCAGTAAGGTGGGTTATAGAAGAAGGGGAGCAGAATTGGATAGGGCAATTATGGAAAAGAAACTGGGAAAGGAAATAACATTTGAAATGCAAATGTAGAAATATCCAATTAAAAAAGCAATATAATTTTATAAGAAATTAAAAAAATGAAAAAAAGAAAAGAAATCTGCCAGCTAATCAAACCTATTGAGTCAGAAATCTAAAGAGTCACTGTCAGGGAATGGTATTCAGAGTAATACTAGTGGAAAGACTGAGATGATGAAGTCTCAACTAGAAGCTCTTCTCTTTCAGAAATCAGTGTCATAAACAAATTGCACAATAGGAATCCAAAGCACGGAGGCATTTACACTGAGCTGAGGAGATAATACTTGTCTTTCCTTTGTTTCTTTGGACCTTTTCTTCAGGGCAAAAAGAGTAAAAGCCACAAGCTCTGAGAAGAACAACTGTGCCCTTCCCAACAACTGGCATTTGTAATGAATAAATTGATTATATAAACTCTCTTACTTACAAGAACCATATCAAGCAGGGAAGTCCAGATGATTCTGAGAAGATCGCAGCTCATGATTCCAATGTGTGGAAGGCTCAGATCAAGGCTATTTATTCAGAGAACCCACTCATTCCCTACCCAAGACTCACTGAACTTTCCCACGGACAAGATTTGAGGGTGCCTTTCCAATAGTGTCTCCTGTGACATACTGGAAAACATAATGGTATTAGTTTTAAATTTTAATATTTATTTTAACCTAACCTATAAAGTAACAGGTTGTCTTATTTTATTCTTGTTGGCATTCAACCTCATCCTTGATTTTTCAGTTCTTTGTTCCTTCCTGTCCTATGTCCCTCACCACTTATACTAGTCTCTCTTCATTATTCTTACATCTACATCCATATCCCACATGTTCAATATCTTCCATAGCACACTGTATAAAACCCAACTTTCTAATGTCTGCGACCTATATCAGTTAAATAAACTCAAGCCATCCACAGCTTCACATATACAAGTATATTAGAAGGAGATTCTATGATCTATATGAGAAAGAACACATGGTATTTGCCTTTCTGAGTCTTTGCTACCTTACTCGGTATATTTTCTAGTTACATTTATTTTCCTGAAACCATGATAGTTTAGTTTTCCTAGGGCTTAATGAAATGCCATTTCATATATTGTCATATTCTTATGTATCTACATATCAATGAACATTCCTTACTATTCTCAATAAAACAACAATAGATTTTTTGTGAATAATGATGAGAAAGCTCAGATAGAGAAGTCAAGATTAATTACTGACAAACTAAGAAAAAAATTTCAAAGATAAAAATTTGTGGTTATGTTAACTAGATCAGTGTACATTAAGGTTAATAAAGGATGTGGTATTTATAATGTTTTAATAAAAATTAAAATTGTAGAATATTCAATACTTTAGAGAATGCTTATAAAATTGTCCATCACTAAGTGTTACTTACACTAAAAATTTAATATTTTTATAAAATGTTTTGGAGATATATATATATATATATATATATGTATATATATATATACATATATATATATATATATATATATATAAATATATATATAACCTTCAAAATAACATTAAGAAGTTACTGTCATAAAATTCAATAACAACACCAAAGACCGGTTATATGAATTAAAAACGGACTAGAAGTTATTGAAAACCTCTCCAATTAAATTCAGAGACTTAGAAAAGAGAGCCTTTTAATAGAAAGGCACATGGCAAACAAGAAACAATAAAATCCTGAAACTATACTAAGATGGTTACTATTCATTCCTATGCGCTAAGGTTCCATCAACAAGCATGGTAGATGAAGAGAAGGTATATGTCAGAAAAATTAATTCATGTTTAACATAGTAACTTTCTTCATAATACCCAAGCAGACACTTCTCTTTTTTGTTGCTTAAAAAGTATGTACAAAGCACGGCTTTTGATTATAACACTAATATTTCAAAACTATCATTAAACATGCAAAGATCTTAACACAAAACCCATAGTTTTCATAGCAACCATACAAACTTAAGAAGGAAAAGAAAACATTTTTAAGTACATAGATATGCGTAATGAAGCCCCCACCTTACCAGTAACAGATGGGTCAAACTTATTGTTCTATGTATTACATAGAATACTCTATCCCAGTTCATTGTTCCTTAGCATATGTTTTTCCTCATCTTTCTCTGTTACTTATCTTCTGAAAGCAGGTTGTATTTCTCATAAAATTAGTTCAAATCATCCAATCTTCACTCCAACAAAAAGAAGGTGTTGACATTAGAGGAAAACCAATTAAAGGTTCTCATTCTTTATTGTGCAAAATTTTATATATTATTTTGTATGCTTAATATGCTTCTACACCTTAGTGATGACAATTCAATATGGCCTGAAATCCAACATTCTTAATTCACAATGTAAAAGCCCTTTAGCTAATCACAGAAAAGCCTTCAAAGTGTATTTACATAGGTTTATTTAATAATAATTCAACTTATAGTGTAAGGGGAATAGTGATGTATAACATCTTTTCTTACATTTTTGGTGCCTCACATTATTTTATAGCTAAGAGATTTCATTAGAATCAAGAAAAAATTATTAACATCTTACTAAAATAAAATGAGAATTTTTCTCTGTATAATTCAGAACTTATTCTTGAACATTTTTGTGACACTGTTTCTTTTATATCCCTGGCAGTACCAGAACTCACTCTCCCTCTCACCTTTTCTCTCTTTCTCTCTCTGTAGACCAATCTGGCCTTGAACTTAGAGTTCTGCCTGCTTCTGCTCCCCAGTGATAAGAATAAAGGCCTGTGCCACCACACCCCGTTCTTGTCTACATCTTTAACATGCTCTTGTCTGATTATATTCCAAATCTTATGAAGTTAGTTCCCTAAAGTACCTAGAAAAACTCCAATACCAAAAATATATTTTGCATATCTAAGTCCCTCTTCCCAAATTCCTGATTGATCTAGTCACCTAGCAAGCTCTCTGAAGGAACTGAAAACAACAAATTTTGCTTTCATAACAGGAATAAAGAAAAGGACTGTTTGCTGCACGATCTCTTGATATCACGGAACAATTCTTCCAACACTACAAAGTGAAATCTCATAAAGAAATGGGTACCCGAAGCCACAGTTTCTTACCTTCTATTTGGTTGTGCACACTGTGACCACCATTTCATTTTAACCAGGTTTAACGCAAAGGTATTCTCTGCCCCAAGAATCCAATTCTACTATATTGACATATTCAGCCATGTTCAGATAAATTTAATCACCAAGCACACCAAAGTAAGGATTTATAAAATATCCAACAGAAACATGGGAAGAAATGCTACAAATATAAATTCATACAGAATAAATAAACAAAAGGTCATTTACTTTTTGTAACACAACATCTATCCATTTTCATTGTATTGATTGGTTCTGTGTATATTCAGAAGCCAAGAAAATTGTATTTAAGCCAGGACACAATTTGTGAGTTTTAGTTCTCTCTATTATATAGACTATGAAGACTAACACTTAGATATCAATGCTTAATAGAAAGCAATTTTACATGTTGTGTCATTTAACTATTTCTCGGATTTTTTTGTATAATTGAAAAAGTATAGCTAAATCTTGTTATTTAATATTATTCCCACTCAATTTCAATATCTACTTTAACTCTGAGTAATAAGTCCAAATGGGATCTGATTACATATATTGGCCACATACGTATTTTTCTAAAAATTATAAGGCAAAGTTTTATATGCTAGAATGTACACTTTTGGGAGTACTGGAATTTAGTTCATCCTTTTTCATTACTTTTCTCTGAAAGACTATTTTTTACTAATTTGTTTCAAATTTTTAGAAGTATTGTTGTGTGTGTGTTTGTGTGTGTGAGTGTGCCTGTGTGAGTATACATACATACATATACATGTATATTTTATAATTCAAATATAATAAGACAAGAGAAAGTAGCTTGAGTGATATTGATAATTTATAGACACAGTGAATTTTTGTATATGCGTATATATAACCTTGAAAATATTTTCTGAGTATTTTTTCAAAAGCAATTTTTAAATATGTATACTAGATCAAACATGCTAATTGCAGTTTTAGCTTTTTCCACACTAATTTTATCTCATTAGATGTCTAGAAAGAAATATATGGATCCCTGAATCATATATTAACTCCAACTGTAGGTAGAATCAATGATAGATCTTATTTTTCTCACCTTTACTTCATAAATTATATATTTAATATGCTCTATTTATATTAGAAACGTGTGCCACATTATACATATATATATGTATTTGTTGATAACTTCCTTCTGTAAACAAACATTAAGAATTAATGATTTATATACATTATTACAAAATCTAAGAACATTCAGTGTGTTCCATAATCAACTACCATAATGCATAAATATTAGAATCATTTCCTGTCTGACGCTATTAACAAAAATTACTTGATGTACCATTCCTATAAACTAATTTAGATATTATCCATCTGAGTTTCTTCAAGGAAATGTCTAACTTTTAGTAAAGGGAAATATAGTAAAATTGTTACTGTCTTTGAATCACAAATGATGTCAGTATTTTTTTTCATTCTATATTTCTTTAAATTGTAAAATACAGTTTTGTTTAAATAAGTCATAACAAAAAGGGACATATTGATTATAGACAGCAAAAGAGAGCAAATGAAATTAATGCCAAACTCTAATATTTGAGCCAATATCAGAAATGGGAAATGATATTTTACTATTAATTTAAGGAGACATAATGTCATTTTTATTTAATAATTTTCCTGAATATTTTATGTATTTTCAGTTCAAATGGTATCTCCTTTCCTCCCTCTCCCATAAACCCCCCTTCCAGCTTCTTTGAAGATGTTCCCATTTCCACCAACTCACTTCAACCTCAATGCCCTGGCATTACCCTACACTGGGGAAACAAGTCTTCACTGGATTAAAGGATTTTAATTCCAATCATGCTGGACAGTGCATTTCTCTGCCACACATGTGGCTGGAATCATTGGTTCCTCAAACTGTACTCAGTAGTGGGTTGTTTAATCCCCCTAATTTCTGGTGGGGTCTTGTTGGTTGATATTGTTGTTCTTCCTGGGGTTTTGCAAATCCCTTCAGCTCATTAAGTATTTTCTCTAAAACTTCCATTGAAACCCCCATGTATAATCCAATGGTTAGCTGCAACCATCCTCATTTATATCAGTAGGGATCTGTCAGAGCCTCTCAGGAGACATCCATATCTGATTTCTATCAGCAAGGATTTGTTGGCATCAGCAATGAAGTCTGAATTGGGTGGCGGCATAGTGGATGGATCCCCACGTGGGACAGTCTCTGGTTGACCCTTTCTTCAGTCCCTGCTTGACTCTTTATCATTGTATTTCCTCCCATGAATATTTTGTTCCTTCTTCTTAGAAACAATGTAGCATCCACATTTTGGTCTTCTTTTAGCTTGGGCTTCATATGACCTGTGGATTCTTTCTTATGAATTCCACACTTTTGGGTTGATACACACTTCCAATTAGTTTATATTATTTGTGTTATTACCTCACACAGAATGATAATTTCTAATTCCATCCTAAGAATTTTATGCAAACATTGTTTTTGATAGCTTAGAATACAGGGTGTAAATATACCACATTTCCTTTATCCATTTCTTTGTTGAGGGACATCTGGGTTCTTTTCAGCTTCTGGCAAATATATGTATATATGTATATATGTATATATGTGTGTGTGTGTGTTTATACATACAATTTATGTGTGAGTATGTATGCAGATATATATATATATATATATATATATATATATATATATATATATATATATATATATTTGCTTTCCATATATAGCATCATGTGTCCTTGTTATATGTTGGAGCATCTTTTGGGTAAATACCCAAGAAGTGGTATTGCAGGATCCTCATGTAGAACAAATTTTGTTAGAAAATTCCAGATTGATTTCCAGAGTGGTTATACCAGCTTGCAATCCCACCAACATTGGAGGAGTGTTCCTCTTTCTCCACACCCTTTTAAGTATCATTTGTCTACTGAATTTGTTTTTATCTTAGCCATTCTGATTGGTGTGCTGTGGAATCTCAGGGTTTTTTGTTTGTTTGTTTGTTTTGTTTTGTTTGTTTTGTTTGATTTGTTTTTTTGTTTTTTTTGTTTTTTTGTTTTGTTTTTTTTTTGATTTCCATTTACCCGATGGCTAAGGATGTTGATATTCCTCAGTTAAGAATTCATTGTTTAGCTCTATACACAATTTTGATAGGACTATTTGATTCCCTGTAACATAATTCATTGAGTCTTTGTATAGATTGAATTTAGCCCTCTATCAATTGGAGGATTGATAAAGATCTTTTCTTAATCGGTTGGTTGCTTCTTTTTGCTAATGACAGTGCCCTTTGCCTTACAAAAGCTTTACAATTTTATGAAGTTCCATTTGTCAAATCTTTATCTTAGAGCATAAGCCATTGGTTTTATATTCAGAAAATTTCCCCAGTGCCCAAGTGTACAAGACTCTTTGACATTTTTCTTCTACTAGGGTTAGGTTATATGGTTTTATGTGGAGACCCTTGATCCACTTTTACTTGAGCTTTGTATGCGGTGATAAGAATTGATTGATTTCACTTCTTCTACATGCTAATTTCCAGTCAAACCAGCACTATTTGTTGAAAATGCTATGTTTTTTCCATTGGATGATTTTGGCTCCTTTGTCAAATACCAAGTTCCTGGTGTGTGCCTTCATTTCTGGCTCTTCAATTCTATTCCATTGATCTGGGTATTTGTCTCTGTACCATAACCATTAAATTTTTATCATTATTTTTCTGTTACACAGTTTGAGGTAAGGTATAGTGATTCCCAAAGAAGGAAAAGATCTTTACCAATCCTGCAAAAGATAGAGTCCTTATATCCAAAATATACAAGGAACTCAAGAAATTAGACCGCATTGAGACAAAAAGCCCTATTAAAAAATGGGGTCAGAGCTAAACAAAGAATTCACAGCTGAGGAATGCCGAATGGCTGAGAAACACCTAAAGAAATGTTCAACATCTTTAGTCATAGGGGAAATGCAAATCAAAACAACCCTGAGGTTTCACCTCACACCAGTGAGAATAGCTAAGATCAAAAACTCAGGTGACAGCAGATGCTGGCGAGGATGCGGAGAAAGAGGAACACTCCTCCATTGTTGGTGGGATTGCAGACTGGTACAACCATTCTGGAAATCAGTCTGGAGGTTCCTCAGAAAACTGGACATTGAACTGCCTTAGGATCCAGCTCTACCTCTCTTGGGCATATAACCAAAAGATGCCCCCAACATATAAAAAAGACACGTGCTCCACTATGTTTATAGCAGCCTTATTTATAATAGCCAGAAGCTGGAAAGAACCCAGATGCCCTTCAACAGAGGAATGGATACAGAAGATATGGTACATCTACACAATGGAATATTACTCATCTATCAATAACATTGCCTTTATGAAATTCATAGGCAAATTGATGGAACTGGAAAATATCAAGCTGAGTGATGTAACCCAATCACAAAAAAAAAAAAAAAACACACACATGGTATGCACTCATTAATATGTTGCTATTAGCCTAAATGCTTGAATTACCCAAGAGGCCTAGAACACATGAAATTCAAGACTGATGATCAAATTGTGAATGCTTCACTCCTTCTTTAAAATGGGAATAAGAGTACCCTTGGCAGGGAAGAGAGAGGCAACATAAAAACAGAGACAGAAGGAACACCCATTCAGAGCCTGCCCCACATGTGGCCCGTACATATACAGCTACCCAATTAGACAAGATGGATGAAGCAAAGAAGTGCAGGTGGACAGGAGGCAGATGTAGATATCTGCTGAGAGACACAGCCAGAATATAGCAAATACAGAGGTGAATGCCAGCAGCAAAGCACTGAACTGAGAACAGGAAACCCGTTGAAGGAATCAGAGAAATAACTGGAAAACTTGCAGGAGCTCAAGACCCCATATGAACAAAAATGCCAAGCAACCAGAGCTTCCAGGGACTAACCCACTACCTAAAGACTATGCATGGACTGACCCTGAACTCTGACCTCATAGGTAGCATTGAATATCCTAGTAAGATCACTCGTGGAAAGGGAAGTTAGTCCTTGTTCCTGCTAAGACTGAACCCTAGTGAACGTGATTGTAGGGGGGAGTGTGGCAATGGGGTGAGGATGGGGAGGGGAATACCCATAAAGAAGGGGAGGTGGAGGGGTTGGGGTATGTTGGCCTGGAAACCGGGAAAGGGAATAATACTCAAAATGTAAATAAGAAATACTCAAGTTAATTTAAAAATAGAAATGAAAGGATCCAGTGTTAGAAATATGCACAAAAAATTAAGCGAAAGACTACAAAAATTTGGAAGGGAGATGAGATGCGGGCAGGTCTAGAAGGAGCAGGAGGGATTGTGGGTGCACTTGATCAGAGCACATTGTATTACATGTACGGAATGTTCCACAAATGAAAAGCAAACCTTCCCATCCTTTTGATATCTTTATGCTGTGTTACAATGCAAGGCTTTCAAGAGGAACACAGATCAGATATCAGCTCCTGCTTCTTCTTTTACGGGTGTCCTTGTGGTGAATAAATTTTACAAGCAGAAAAAAAAATAAAGAAGTTCTTTTCTTGTTGAGGATAGTTTTCTCTGTCATGGGGTTTTTGTTTTTTCAAATGAGTTTTCAAATTGCTCTTTCTAACTGTATGAAGAAGTGAGTTGGATTTGTGATAGCAATTGCCTTGAATATGTTGATTGCTTTTGGCAAGTTGGCCATTTTTGCAATATTAACTCTACCAATCCATAAGCATGGAAAATCTTTCCATCTGAGATTTTCTTCAATTTTTTTCTTCACAGACTTGAAGTACTTGTCATAAAGATCTTTTACTTGCTTGGTTGAAGTGACACTGAGGTATTTTTTATTATTTGTGACTAATGTGAAAGTTGTCATATCCCTAATTTCTTCTCAACCTGTTTATCCTTGAAGTAGAGGAAGTGTAATGATTTGTTTGCGTTAATTTTATATCCAGGGACTTTACTGAAGGTGTTTTTGCCTGAAATAGTTCTCTGGTTAAATTTTTGGGGTCACTAAAATATACTATCATATCATATACAAATCATGATATTTTCAATTCTTGAATTCCCTTTGATCTCCTTTGGTTGTCTAATTTCTGTGAATAAGATTTCTAATGCTATATTAAAAAAGTAAGTGGAGATTGGGCAACCGTTTCTATTCCCAGATATTTGTTGAATGGCTTCAAGGTTCTCTCCATTTATGTTGATGTTGGGTACTTTTTTTGTAATATTGTTTTTACTATGTTTATGTATGGACCTTGAATTTATTATATGTACCAAATCTTTTAACATGAAGAGGTGTTGATTGTTTTCATTCTTTGTCACCATCTAACAAGATGATCATTTGTTCCCCCACCCTGTGAGTTTGTTTAAATAATTGATTTTTCTACATGCTGACCTCCAGTTGATCCAACACCATTTCTTGAAAATTCTGTCCTTTTTCCATTAAATGGTTTTAGCACAGTTTTCAAAGATTAAGTGACCATAGGTTTTTGCATTCATTTCTGGATCTCCAGGCTTGGATATCTGGTAAAACTTTCAATTACCATGGATGGAGAAACCAAGATACTCCATGACAAAGCCAAACTTACAAAACATCTTTGAACAAATCTAACTCTACATAGGAGAGTAGATGGACACTTCCAACACAAGGAAGGAAACTACACCTAGGAAAAATTTGGGAATTAATCTTTCAACAAACCCAAAAGATGATAGCCACACAAACGTAATTCCATTCCTAACAATAAAAATAACAAGAAAGAACAATAAATTTTATTTAATATCTCTTATCATCAATGGACTTAGTTCTCCAATAAGAAGATATAAACTAAGGGATTGGATAAATAAAGTGGACCGAACATTTTGCTGCATACAGGAAACACACCTTACTTATATAGACAGTCACTATCTCAAGGTAAAAGGCTGGAGAGAAATTCCAAGCAAATGGTCCCAAGAAACAAAACAGAAATAGCCTTTCTTACATTGAATAAAATTGACGTTCAACCAAAGATATCAAAAATGATAAGGAAGGACAAAATAATTGTCAAAGAAAAAATAATACTAAGATGAACTATCAATTCTGAACAACTATGTTTCAAATGCTAGGGCACCTAAATTCACCAAAAGAAACATCACTAAGACTCAAAGCATATATTGGCGCCAACACAATAATAGTGGGAGACTTCAATACCCAAGTTCATCAATTGACCGTTTGTGGAAAATGAAACTAAATTGATACAGTGAAAATAACAGAAATAATCATCCAAATGGATTTAGCAGATATTTAAAGAACATTTCATCCTAAACTACAGAATATACCTTTTTTTTTGCACCTAAAAGTAACTTCTCCAAACTTACCATATACTCTGTCACTAAACAGGTCCCTATAGATACCAGAATACTGAAATAATCCCATGCACCCTATCAGATTATCATGGACTAGTGCTGGTCTTCAATACTTTCTTATTTTTATATTTGTTTTTATTATCGATATTTGCTTAATGTGGTATTTTTTGAAACACTAGCTTTCTTGATAGTTTGGCACTATGAAATCTAGGTTGGGTTTAGCCTAATAGTAATTCTTCCATTTTGCCTCTGTAGTAGCAAAAATGAGAGCTCCATTCCATTCTTTGGTATATACTATATTTTGAGTGAACATTTTGGGCACACAGTGCATTTAATGGTTTTCATCTCTTCTTAAGTATATATTATTATTATCTCATCTTAAAAATTTGTAACTTGACAATGACATTTTTAATATCATGTTTCTGAATGGGTCTTTTGATCTCATTTTGTTTATATTTTATCTCCATTTTAAATGGATTTTCCTTTGTGAATATTTTCTGTCTTTAAGTATGTTTGTGCCTTTATGAGATTTTATTATTGTTTATCAATGAAAAAATGCATTTTATTTACACCAGCAGCCATACAGGAAGGGGAACACAAGAGTTAGTTAGCTATTTGTATAGTATTGGTTACTTATTAAAAAATAAAAATCTCTGAAACAAAGGACAGTGATTAATTTCACACTATCCTCCCCCAATGTTCCCAGCATACAGTAATTCCTAGTAATGGCCTGAGGTCATGTGGTGTTGGGAAATACTTTATGGAAGAATAAACCCACAAACCACAGAATATTTAAAGAAAATCTTTCTTCCATACACACAGATACATAATACGATTACAGGGAGGTCAATACAATTAATTAAAGAAGATGTAAAGAATATGTTGTTACAAGAAACTGAGGACAAGGAAAGAATTTCAAACCACTGTCAACTATACAATGGTGAACATTTGTTCCCAAAAAGTAGTTTGTGTGCCAGAACAATAACAGCTGTACTGGACCCACCTTTTATCTACACAGAGTGGGGAGCTATGGTCCTATTGGAAACAATGAAGACAGAAAACCAAAACAATAGCAAAAGGGGGAATTAATATAAGCAATCTGGTAATGCAAACTACCAAAGACATCTTTATGTTCTAACCAGAAATCGCAGGAAAACTCATATCTGAGCGCTCTATCTAATGACAAGAGTGAGCAAGCCATGGCCTTTCTCCCTTTCATATTTTTAAGTACTTTACAGAAACAAGAATCTCAGATTGCTTTATCCATGATTTATGAAAGGGTTTTCTAGGCGTCATGTATTAAGAAATCATTTAAAAGTATTTTTAGCTCCTGACAAGTTTTTATTAAAGTCCTCAAACTTCTTGGACTTAGATCCCAAAGTGTAACTAGGCCAAACCTGAGCTGTAAAACTATGACAAGGCAACAATAACAGATATTTTCATGGCCCAAGCACTATAGCAATATACTATTGAGTACAGAGATCCAAATTTATTCAAACAGATCAAGAGAGAAGGGAGAAAAAAAGTTAGAAAAGTGATGAAGAATCAACACCTCCCTTGTGTATGCCAGCATTTATGGTTCTGCAGTAAGTCCTAAGAGGCAGTATCCAAGTAGCAAGGGGAGGAAAGGACTAAGGACAAGACAGGGAGATAAACTAGCATGGCAGGTGTATGTAAGAGAAAAACTTAGACATGAAAATGTCCTGTAATTTAAAAAAAAGATTTTTTCATTATTTTCTCATTCCAATCAAAAGAGACATCCATGAATGATTCTCCTCTAAGGCTTCCATAAAAGAGGTAAAACAAAAACGAATATAAACATTGAAAGTTTGAAAATAAAACAAAAGAAAAAGAACTTGTGTACGTTTCAGAGCAGGAGCACTGAAAAATGAACTAAATCTGGTCAAGATGAAACCTAGAGTGAGAAGTAGGAACTAGAATTAAGAGCTGCAAGAGATAGGCAGGTGAGGAGTGACAGGAACATGGCCAGGCCTGAGAGATAAGACTGGTCCTTTACAAGGGCACAGAATGAGGTAAGAAAACATTTCAAATAAAGCAGCACCTTTCCTTTATGCTCACCTCAGTAATCCCATCCTCTAATAACCCCCATTTACATACTAAAATAGAAGAGTTGTGGTATGTATATCACTCACTTCCCATTTACTTTTAACCCTGCCTCCAAAGTCAGGAAGTCCAAACTTTCTAACTTCCAAGAACAAAAATACAGCCCCAGGTATAAGGGGGTCCTGAGGGCCAAGTGACAAACTGCAATATGTGAGAGTAGAGAATATGGAGATTTCTCATTCAACATAGCAGAAGTTTGATGGCCCAAGCTAAGAAAGGAAAAGGCAACCATATCAGGTAAACAAGGTCTGCTTCTCATAACATTAAACTCATTTATATTATTCTTTCCTTTAAAAAAGAAATACTTTATTTGGGCTTATAATCCAGAATATCAGAGTCAGTGATGGATGATATCAGAGTAAAGATAAACAGGCAGAGGTTGCTGAAAGATTACATCTCAGACCATAAGCAGAAGGTGGAGAAAACTAGATTGAAATAGCTTCAGTCTTTTGAAACCTCAAAGCCTACCCCTAACAACATACCTCCTGCAACGAGGAAATACCACTTAGTGAGATTGCAATTTTTGGGCATTTACATTATTCTTAACTACACTTAGTCAAATCACTTCCCAGCTCAATCTTCATTTTGAATGAAGCTGATTTTCCTGCAAAGTGGCTGTACCATCTTCTCTTCCTAATATTGGCTTTCATCATGTGTATAATAGATGATTCTGGATGCATAGGGGATGTTTTTATTCCTATGTATCATTCCATTTATGTACTACATGTGTACTGACATTTCAATGAGTTTCATTTGGAAAAGGTATAAATGGTTGATCTTATATATACGGTTTCAACCTCTATTAACATCTTTTAGAAAATATCAAATATCCATTCTTGATTAATAATTTCTTCTCTCATAAGATAAAAAATAAAATTTTACTCTAATCAAAATAATTATCTATATTTTCATACTGAAAAATGCAGAAGAATATTAAGATAATGTGGAATATTAAATCAGCTGAAATGCATGTTCATTAATTAAGAATAACCAGAATCATTGATATGTTTTTGGAACATAATATACGAACAAATACCAAAGCATTGAATAAATAGTGTCAGAAGACGAGGGTCATTATATAAAATGTACCTTACCTTCAGATCCAGTGTTTTTGTTCATGTAGCAAGAATTCAATTTACCTACTCTTCCTCAGTATTTTTCATCCTCTCATTGACTCGAATTTCAAAGCTGTATCCTATAACTAGCATGATTGTTAAATTTCAAACCAAGAACAGTGCATGTGTCAATAATTTTCCGCCTTTCCTTATTTGTGTTTTATTCTGTTCCCAAAGGCCATGTTGTGTTGAAGTTATGAAGAATTTCTTGCTCCTTTGATGAAAATTTTCTGAAAGCATAGATTATTCATATTTGTAAAATACTATTGATATGTTTAATAGTACTGGATATTATAGTTAAAATCATCTGGGTTAGGAATTTTTGCATGTATATCATAACACACTAAAATACTAAAGATTAAAAGTAGAAGAGATAGAATTTATTACATGTTTTTACTCTTCTAGGGTTTGTAAGTTTACAAAATCTGAGCAAATGATTTCTTTCTGTGAAATTCACATTCATGAGCTATTATATTCTAATCAAACAGTGTGTCAGCACCAATAAACTTGGATTAAATTCTAATTGCAATACAAAATGTTTGTAGTAAGTAAATGGGCAAATAATTTGTCTGAATATACTAAATAAGCATGAAGTATAATCATAGGTTTGCTCTTAATTAAATAAGTACTCCCAGATACACCTTGAAAAAATACAGATAGTAATGTAAGTTTTTTTTTATATAACAGCTAATAATGGTCTGAGTAATGGTTTAAATCAACAAACCATGAACAGTAAGTAGGAATGTCTAGTGAGTTAGAGGTTCTTTCAAGCATCTTCAAGGGTCTAAAATAAATTCCTTTATAATTCTCCTAAATCCACTTATCATGAAACATTCCACATCAGAGTAAATAACACCAACATCTTTTCATTTTCTCAAAAAAAGTCATTGGGTTTCTTTTCTTCCTACTCAACCCACCCTCATTCTACTACCAAACACAACAATTTCCATCATAGCTCTCTGATATGACTCTTTTTCATTATCATTGACCCTACTTCCAGATAGACTTCAAAAACATCCTTAAAATCATTCTCTGTATCATATCATAATTCATAAGTAACCAGAGTCCCTTACTATATACATTGTGAGTTAAACAAACTTATTTAAAACTATTCAATGATTTCTAAGACATTTTCAGTAAATAAAAATTATATGTCTAACATTGTTTCTATATTCCCATATGAGACATTGCCTGAGATTCAGCTTTATTTGGACCGTTCTTCTATCTCTTAATCAATACAAACTACTCTCATATTTACTTTTTTGTATATGTCAAGGTCTTTGTCCTCTTATCATCCTTATATTTACTGTAATTTTGCCCAAAATATAGATCAATTATTTTTCATCTAATTTAACTTAAATGTCACTTCCTCATGACAATCTCCATGACCTTATTTCTAAAATAGATTCTTCAACTACTTGCATACTATCAACTCCAACACACTGATTTATGCATTCATTTTTTTTCTTTTTTCTTGTACTATAATGCAATCTTTATAAAAGAAAGTTCATAATACTTTCTATTCATTCCTAATCTATACACTATTATGGACATGGTACATTAGTGGAGACTTATTATTTATTACATGATTCAGTAAGTTGCATAAATAAACTTTATACTATTCTTCATTTTAATGAATATGCATCCCGTGCATTGGTTAGACCATCATGTAGTAATTATGTGAGTTCTTCAATTCAGTGACCTAGTTGACATTGCCTAAACATTTTAATTTGTCACAGATAGTCTCTGTCATATTCAAAACAATACTTTGTTCACTGAACAATTATCTCAGCTGGGAATATATTTGACATGAAAGAATGAGATTCCTAAGTTTAATTCACAGCATCCATGTGAAAATGCCAGCTGCCATATGTTTGTGGTCCCATCTCTGAAGAGACAGAGAGATGATGATTCCTAGGCACTTACTTATCAGGGAGTCAAATTTCTTTTGTGAGCTGTTCCAGTGAAAGTTTAAAAACCAAGAGGACCCAGAGCTGTGTTCCCAGAGCTGAACCTGTACCTCAGCTCTCTGTCCCCAGATCCAATGAGGAAATAGATGGACTTCCAGGAGTGCTGACACACTCAAGAGCACAGGAAAGACTTTTTCTTCTCAGAGGTAACTTCCTGGAGTGCTCAGAACCCACGAAAAGAGGTGCAGTCTGTTACAGCATACTTTTGTTTCTATCTATTCCATATAGCTGAAATTTATCCACAGTTCTTGGCACACAAGATAATTCAAGAGAGAACAACGGTCCCATTACTGTTGACACACAGGCTAAGAGAGAATTCAAGCCACTTTCAGAGACAGCAAAACCAGCTAACTCCAGATGGTGAGGGGCAAGTATAATTCCCTAAGGAACATAAACTGATGTTACTAGACATCATCAGAAACCAGTTCTCCCACCAAAGCTAGCCCAGTCTACCCCTGACACACCAGAAAAGAGATAGAAAAGTTTGTAGTTCAAATCACTGAACATGATGAGGTTAAAGGATTTTAAGAAGGACATAAATAACTCCATCAAAGAAATACAAGACAACAGATGTAAAGAGATAGAAGACCTCATAGAGGAAACCCAAAAATCCCTTAACGAATTACATTACAACATAACCAAGCTGCTGGAGGAATTGAAAAATCCATCAGGAAGTAAAAATGGAAACAGAAAACAACAACAACAACAACAAAAACAACAACAACAACAACAACAACAGCAAACCACACAAAGATGAAAACTCTGAATATAGAAAACCTGGGAAAGATATTAGGAGTCATAAACGCAAGCATCAACCAACAGAATATAAAATATAGAAAAGAATCTCAGGGGCAGAAGATACCATAGAAAACAGTTACACAATTGTCCAAAAATACAAAACAAAAAACTCCTAACCCAAAACATCCAGGAAATCATAGACAAAATGAGAAGATAAAACCTAAGGATAATAGGTATAGAAGAGAATGAAACTCCCACTTTGAAGGGTCAGTAAATATCTTCTACAAAATTATACTAGAAATCTTCCCTATCCTAAAGAAAGAGACAACCTTGCACGTACAAAAAGCAAAAAGAATTCCAAAAAAATTGGAGCAGAAAAGAAATTTCTTCCATCACATAATAGTTAAAATATAAAGTGCACAAAACAAAGAAAAAAATGTTAAACGCAGTAAGGGAAAAAGGTCGAGTAACATAAAAAGGGAGACCAATCAGTATTCCACACTTCTTAAAATAGACTGTGAAAGCTAGCAATCCTGGGCATATATCACACAGATCCTAAATGAAAAAAAATGTCAGCCCAGGCTACTGTAAAACCTCTCAACTACCATAGATGGAGATTCCAAGATATGCCATGTCATGAGCAAATTTACACAATATCTTTCCACAAATCCAGTCCTACAAAAGATGATAGATGGAAAATTCCAGTACAAGGCAGGAAACTACACCCAGAAAAAGAAAGAACACAATCTACTTTTAAAAAACACAAAAAAGAGATAAAGTAGGTAGCCACAGAAACATAATTCGACATTTAACAAGAAAAATAATAGACAAAACCAATCATTTTCCGATATCATTAAACATCAAAGGACTCAAATACCTATAAAACGACAAACACTAGAAGTCAACTGCCCTGGAATAAAAACACTTTATTCTTCCTCTGTCTGCAATGGAGGGGTCAGAGACTTGGCCATCTGATGGACCAAAATCTAGAATTGACCTTGTGACTGAGGAGTGTCTCAAACATTCAGCCTCTGCTGTAGTGTACCTGAAACTGAATCCTTTTGAACAAGAATCCATAGAAGATTCTCACTTTGTTTGTGGCTGACCAGAACTTGTTCCTCAAACCTTATTGCATAGCCAATACAACTCTGACCACCAAAAAATCTTCAAGAACAATGGATTGAGGTCCCTTGGCCAATGAATAAAAATTCCAGCCTGGATCCAAGGCCACTTATCTAAGATTCTCACCAGAAAGGCCAATATCCCTCACACCCATAC
This sequence comes from Rattus norvegicus, assembly GCF_021556685.1. Taxonomy (NCBI): domain Eukaryota; kingdom Metazoa; phylum Chordata; class Mammalia; order Rodentia; family Muridae; genus Rattus; species Rattus norvegicus. The sequence continues at coordinate 233,358 of NW_028238780.1, forward strand.
CTGTGCGGCTTATAGTAAGTTTAAATAGGGTTTAGATCCAGTGACTTTGACACAAGATTTCAGAATAAATCTCAGATTGCTGTCAAGTCTGTAGTGGAGGCCTTGGAGATAAGAATTTTCTTGAGTTCTCTGAAAATATGGAGCCCTGGAGTGCTGGGACCATAGTCTTCTATAGAAGGTAATCAGGAATAGTCCCTTACTTTCAAACTGGTTTAAGAACTTTCTCCTTTCAAAAACATTGGTATTTTTTTCTGCTCAGGATGATTAGGCCTTAGAGTTACTCATTTGACCAAATGGTCTCTCAGAACCATCCCTTTTGCTTGGGGCCCATGGAATATTTTACCTCAGACCATGGAGCATTGATCCCTCTGTTGAAGGTTCACTGAAATCCAAAAGGAGGGAGCAAATCCTGGAATCTCATGCTACTTCCTTGTGTAAGGTCACATGATATGTTGTGAAGTCATCAGTCTGGTGCTCATTACTTTTTGGTTGAATATAGTTTTTAGGAGGCAATCAGGCTTAGGACACCCCCAACTTTTCTTGAATCATGGAATCTATATTCAGTCTCTTGCAGATTCAGCTAAAGATGTGTATATGCTAGACTGTGAAGTACCATTAGAAGATGAAGCAATGTAGGACCTCTTGAGCTATTGTAAGCAATTTAATTTTTTCTCAAATACTAGGGGAATTTGAATACTCAAAACAATTTCCTGTCACAGGGACATCAGCAACTCTTCTTTACTCGGGGGTACTCATCTATTCTTTCTTTGATTAAGGAGGTGTCATATGTTATCCCTGAAAGAAAGGTTACTTCATATCATTCTAGTTTGTCCAAAGGAAGTTTAGATATTAATTTAGGGTGAGGAAACCCACACTATTTCTTGATATTATGGACTGTGCCACAGATATGTTTCCTAATTTTTCCCTGGTTTCTCTGTCAGTTCAAGGTAGACTGGAGGTTCACTTGGGATGCAATGAAGAGCCCCTGACAAGCATATTCTTCAAAGTAAGATGAATATATTCCCCTTTCTTTGAATAAGAAAATCTAGACATACCCTTAAAGTTGAACGTGGCTTAATACAAATTCTTCTGATAAAGAACATACAGAGAAGCAAATGAAATGAATTCTCATACAGATGTTTATTTTTTCTTAAGGAAACTTTAAATTAATATCCCCTGACAATGGTTTCTTCCGAGAATCCACCTCTATCCAGAGAATCTCAGTTCTATTCTTCTAAGAGGTCTTAATGTTTCCTTCTGACCTGGGTGGCCAGGCATACATAAATGTTTGAAGGAATGGCAGACCACATGGACATGATGTCCTCAGACATGTCAGTGCAAATCTGAGCCCTAACCTACGTTCTGCCTTTAAGGTTTGTAACATAAAATGGAGCAGTTTCATCTTTGTTGTCCATGATTATCCTGCTGCTTAACAGCTTGAGGAAAAGATAAATCCAGAGATTACCACCCAATATGTAAGAGCAAATTCCCTAATTTCTGGCAAGTACGCCTCATAGTCCCCAGACACATGGTTATTCTGGACTGTGAAAACAGTTGCACTTGACTCTCTTCTTCCAGTACCCAAGGTAAAACTTTGCCTGAAGGATTCTGTGACCTTTTCGCTCTTTCCAGTCCTCCTAAATGTTCTCTCTGAATATTGGGCCCTTGAATTTCCAACAAAGTAGTTGTATACCTAACTGATCAGACATATTTTCAAAAGTGACTCCTTCTATAATCCAGGGACTCGACTCTACTGCGTTTTGAAGTCCCAGAGTCGAAGTTTGGAATCAGAGTATATAACCCTTGCAAACTGCAATCAGGCAAATCAATAGAAATATAATAATTTCAACATTTCTGCTTAGATCTTAACAGCTGAACGAACCAGAAGGATTAACATAGCCAGAAACAATTATCCAAAGCCTTTGGCAGAAGAAATATGTTCCTGTCTTTTCTCTTGCATTAACAGAAATTATGAATATATAAAACTCTGAATGAGAATTTGAAACTTATGATTACTGCTGGAAACTTTATCCTGGTATAAGGTACCAGGGACCTTTTCTGTTGACAGAAGTGTGTATGGCACCTATATACACTATGCCTGAAGAAATTTCTCTTCATTTTCAATAGTGCTTTAGAGTTTTCCTCTCTTACATGGGGTTCACTTTACCCAGTGTTAACTTACTCCTTCTTCTTATATTGTAGAGCATGTCAGTACTCGCCAAAGTACAGCATTGCCCTAGATCCTTTAGGTAAAGAGGCTTAAAACCTGCTTGAAGACTTACATGGCCCTTTTATATTCCTATTCCCATCAAGTGGTGTTGTCTTTTCTCCTTAAAGAGCTGCCAGACCGAGGGAGTGTTATACCACGCATCCTACATGAATGATCATCTAACATTCCCTGTCTTTCCAGTAGGATTGTGGGTCAATTTTCTACTTCAATCCACCCAGTAGATTTTAGACCCTCAGCTTCTGCAAATTGGGGCTTGGGAAATCAAATTCTATTGAAAGGGCTCTAAAAATTATTCCCAGTGCACATCAATTGTCTCAGACCTCCTCCCTGTTTACTATGGGAATTTTGGAGTACCTGTGGAACTAAAGAATCACTAGAGCTGCCCTTCGTCCTATGCCACAGAACACAGCTATTAAGAAAGTTTGCTTAAAACTAACCTCTTTATTCAAGGTATTCATACAACACATATGCAAACAATGGTATCTTATATTTCTCTGCTTCTAAATCCTAGTTCAGAAGACACAAAGCTAAATTGACTCTTATACTATGTGCCTTAAAGTAGGTCATCAAAATATACACCATTCCTATATTTTATTCACATATGTGTGTAGCTGAACACATCCATGAAGAAACATCACCGCTTCCTGAACCACTTATACTGTTGTTGTGACCATTGCCTGGACTAAAAGATATATAGGGTATACATATAGAGAACATACTTAGAAGTTACTGAGATAGAGGCAGAACATTTCTCCAAGACCCAGTGTAGCCGATAACCTTCCCCTGCTGACCATGGGTGAAGTGGATACTTCTTTTCTTCAAAATATGACTAGGGACCTCCACATTCTGAACCAATACATTCAGGACTTCACTTTTGCTAAAGATCTTCTCAGAACTTCCCATTCTGTGAATCTCTTCTCAGAACTCTACTGTTCTGATATACGTCCTAGACTCATTCCTCTTTGACGAGGCCATGAGAACCACCCTGAATGATGATGTGACTCCTTCCCCATCAGTGTGGCCTTGGATCTTTCTCACCTCTTGATGGAGTACACTTCCTTTGACCAAAGGAAATTCACACATTCCTTTATTCACAAGGTGACATGAGACATGCTTTTCCAAAAAATAGTATGCCATAACTTGTATTCTAAAGCAGTCCCTCACGAATTTGAATTACCTCACATGGATATACTCTAAATAATAGAAATTCAAGGCTTTTACCTTTTACCATGGTGGGTAGAGAAATATGTTCTTCCACTCGGGTTTGAGGTCCCAGTTCCTATATATAGAATCATTGATTGATGGAATCAATCCAATCACTAGAAATCAAGAGCACCCTTTGTTGCTGCCAATATATGGACATATTAAGACAAACTGAATGAGCAAAAGATCCAGAGACAGTCATGCAGGCTGTTTAAAAAAGGCCTGGGATGTTACCTGCACTTCCCCATATTAAATACAAGATGTAAAATTCCTACCAACTAAAGAAGTATAGAAATTGAACGGCATTGTTGGGGAAAATCCTTTACCAAATCAGGTAATAATGACATTCATGTTTCACAGGATGTTTCATATTACCAACACCAACTCCAAGGATTTTCTAACACATACCTTTGCACAATCAGATCTCAAAGTTTTCTCTTTCTTAAAGGCGTCAAGATCTTCCTTTTTCCATCAATTACCTAAGTCACTGAACAGAATGTCAGACCTCCCTCCTACAACTGAGCCTACTCTACACATTCCCTGGTTGCCTTATGTCCTCTCAAGTACTCATATAAAGGAAAGACCCCCAAACTTTGATTATTTGAAAGTGGGCTCAATTCACTTCACTTCTGACTAAAGAGGCCCCATGGTCTCATGGCATACCTCTGTAGAAGCCAGAATCAGATTCAATAACATGCAGTTCAATGTAGTACAAAATGGGATCTTCATCCACAAAAACTATAGACATCCAGTTCCTGGCCAAGGGAGTATTGGTATGGATTGATGCTCACAGAGAAATCTCAGGTTTGGCTCCTATGGGCAAGTCTCATTGATTCCATCTATATTTGTGAGGAGTTTCAGTTGTAGCCTCTAGCTCTGGATGCCCCAAGAGCATCACTTAATTACAAGGACATCTTATACCTGATTTAACTTCATTTTTCTTAATTGCCAAACTTGACCAAGATTGCCAGGCAATCATAATTCCAATTTCCCAGTGGGACATCATAAGATTCTTGGTGTAGATCAGAGGGCAGAGTACAGATAGCTAAAATTAAAATATATGCAACCTTACTACAGAAGGTTCTCAGAAATGCAATTTTTCCATCTCTCATTTATGGATGTGTACACATGTACACTTATAAATATATACATCATATATACATATATACATCACATATATGTATATATGTATATATACATTATATATATATACATCATAGGTATACATATATACATCACATATACATACATATATGATATATATATATACATGTATACATCTTATATATACATATACATATGCATATACGTACACGTACAGATACACATACACACACACACATGTGTGTGTGTGTGTGTGTGTGTGTGTGTGTGTGTGTGTATCAATGGAGCATCACAGTTCAGACAATCACCCTGATAGAAGAGCATGCTGACTAATGGAAGCTGGAAAGAATAATTGGAAGAATTATGCAATACCATATGTTCTCCCACCACCAAAGGTGAGCTAGAATTTTTCATTCTTCACAGTTAGGTGACTGGATCTTGGTAATTGGTTAAAAATGGCCAGGCACTTTCTTGTTTAGCAAAACAGTTCAGTATGACCCCATAAGTTGCAGTTATGAACACAGGTTACTCAAACTGCACCTATTTCCAAGCCATCTCAACACCATCCACTTTAGATGAAGGGAAATCAGCACTTCACTTTGATTGGTAGCCTTCAGGTTTTTATTCTTTGACAAATAATACCTTACACCATCCCCTTCTGTCCAAGATCAGTTATAAGAATGACTATAGTTTACTATTGAGATCTCAGAATTTTTTTTTTTTTTGCCCAAGAGGACCAAGATTAAAGAGTCCTTAGAGCATACTCAACCTTCTAATACGGATGTTTAGATCAAATGTAACCCTCTAATAGGGAGTTTTAGATCATGTCCATCTAATTATGGCCACTAAGAAAATACAGATGTGACCAAAGGCACTTCACTTAATTATGATCTATGTTAGTAAATCGTGAAACTTTCATTATTTGTCCTATATACCATCCTTCATGCTTATAACCGTCGTCGATGATTAGCTTCAAGAGGATTTAGAGACTGAAAATCATGACTGCTGAATAATACTAATGCTTGGATCCCTGACAGGCCTCCCATGGTGTAACTGAAGATACAATATGTGAAGTAGCAATAACTTGCCTGCTCAAGGTAGGCTTGAACACTCCATTATCCTTAAATAGTTTTGTCACTTTAAGCAGATTCTACGTTTCTTTAATATTCTACTCTTAAACGTCATTACTTTAGATCATCGATTTATGTCCAGTATATATCAAATGTACATTCTGTATATAAGAGTGTCCGATATCTGTCTTATAAGACTTACAATTCCTGAAGTCATCTCTGGCACCCAGGTCTCAAACTCCACTTCCACTCAAAAAGGTCCTCAGCAGCTAACCTATTTGACAAAGAATGATTCTGAACCATGCTACTTTTGATGAAAGATGTCACAAAATTAACACTTAACTGTGTCTCACATTCAAAACTTCCTCTAGGAGGGACATCAGAATGATACCTTTTGCTCCAGTTGTTCTCAAATTCACATCTTCTGTCCATGGGGTCTGTAATGTCACCGTTTCATAGAAGAACTTCAGTGTCTCTCCTTTCCCTATGGGAGCATCAACACTCCACATCTACTCACAAGTATTTCACCTTTTTTCTCTGTATAGTGGACAAGAGCACTTTCACCAAAGGCCCACATTGGCCTGAAATATCTTCTTTTGCCCAAAGCGTACTCATGCCTGCACTCTCTTGTGGCCATCATTAGCACTTCTTCTCTTGATTTTGTGAGCCTGCTATATCCCAACTGTTTAGGATTACATACAAACTTATTTCTGCTACATGTATTCTGAGACATTCCTCCATGGAAGGAAGGGGTGTTGATCTTTTCTTGTCTGACAAAAGTCTTCAAAGCCCAAAGACAACTGCTGGAATGAAATGCAACCTATAGGACTGATGGAAGAATTGCTACCTGGACTTTCAAATGCCATGAAAATATATGGACATTCTAAATACTGATAAAGAATAGGAAGCTGATCAAGCAATACTGGATCTTCCTCTGCTCCACGAGGTACTAACATTTTCTCCAGAATAAAATGTTTTTTTTATAATTTTAGAAGTAGCCAGAGATTTTAAACTTCTAACAAACCGGTATACAATATCTCCTTTGCACATTTTCTCAGAAATCCCGGTGATGTCCACGGTGCAATAACAACTTTTTCCCATGAAGTCTGGTATATTACCTTTTTGATGACTGACACAACAGTCCTACTTCTGTGCAAGTTCCCTACTTCCACCATCTTACTGAGTAAGATTTAGACTTATACAATTAAGAGGACTCCAGAACGCCAAGGAATTACGACACATTGCCATATGCCAAATCCATTTCCTCTCTAAAATTTCTAAGTTTATTGTCCTGAGAAACACTGTTCTGACGAAGAGATCTCAGAGAAATCTGGACTGAGTTCTCAAAAAAGAGTCTAAAAGCCAGCACAAATCAGACTACTATCTTCATTGTGTTCCCTTACACAGAGGTGTCCTTTCACATGCAGAGGAATGTGTAGATGGACATATATTTGAATAAGATACCGAACCTAAGACTACTGCATTAGAGCCTCGTACAAGAATTCTAAGACTGTTGACTGCCTACCATGGATATTCAGGTGTGTATTCTTTACTGTGATTTTCAGTTTGGAGTTGCTGAAGTAGTGTGTGGCTGGAATGTTCTATAATTTCCAAGGTATCAATCAACCTTCAACTTCTGCTCAATAGTACTCCAGACATAAGAGGAAGAGAAGCTATGCACATTCCATACAGTCCAGGGGAGATCCTATTTCACCCTTATACTTTAAAACATCAAAAATCTATCACCTTTTCCTGGAGGGACAGCAAAAATTCCTCTTCTGCACACAGGGAAATTAGATATTCCTCCACCTATTCAAAGGAATCTGAGGATCCTCTTTTCATTTATATGATTTTTTAATTTAAGTTTCAAATATACCATTCCCTGGTTTCCTGTTCATACGTCATCTATCTGCTCTCACTCCTTCTTCGATAATGGTGTTCCCATCCACATCATCCACCCGTCTAATCTTTCTCACCTTCCTTATATTAAGAGTCCACATTTGGAAGGATTAAGAGCTTTTCCTCCCCTTGTTGCCCAAAAAGGACATCTTGTGCTACATATACATCTACAGCCATGAGTCAATCCATGTATATACTTTGGGTGATGCTTTACTCCCTGGGGCCTTTCGTTGTTGGGCATTGTTGTCCTATGAGGTTGCAAACCCCTTCAGGTCTTTCAACCGCTTCTCTAATTCCTGCAACTGGTGTTCCATTTTCAGATTAATGTTTTGCTGCTAGCATTCAACTATGAATTTGACCTGCTCTGGCTGTGTCTCTCAGGGACATCTATATCCAGTTCCAGTCAGCATGCACTTCTTAGCGTCAATAATCTTATATACTTTTGGTGACTGTATATATGTATATGACCCACAGGTGGGGCATGAATTCCTTCAGTCTCTACTTCTACCTTTGCCTCCACATAAACTCCCGTGAATGTTTTTTGTTCCGCCGTTTAAGAAGGAGTGAAGCTTGCATAATTTGATCATTCTTCTTGAACATCATGTGGTCTGTGGATTATATCTTGCCGAATTCGAACTTTTGGGCTAAAATGCACTTATCAGAGAGTACATACTATGTGTCCTTTTCTGTGATTGGGTTACCTCACTAAGGGTGACGCTTTCTAGGTCAATCCATTTTCTTATGAGTTTCATGAATTCATTGATTTTAATGTGGAGTAGTAGAACATTGTACAGATGTATCACATTTTATGTATCCATTCATCAGTTGAAGAGCATCTTGATTCTTTCCAGTTCCTGGCTATTATAAATAATACTGCTGTGAGCATAGTGGAGCATGTGTCTTTGTTGTATGTTGCACCATCTTTTGTGTGTATGCAGAGTACAGGTACAGCTGGGTCCTCAGTTAGGGCATTATCCAATTTTCTCAGGAAACTTCAGAATGATTTCCAGAGTTATCATACAGGTTTGCAATCCCTCCAATAATGGAGCAGTGTTCCTCTTTCTCCATAACCTCACCAACATCTGTTTTCACCTGAGTTTTTGATCTTAGCCATTCTGACTGCCGTGAGGTGGAACCTCGGGACTATTTTTATTTTTATTTCCTTGATGACTAAGGATGTTGAACATTTCTTGACACACTTCTCAGCTATTTGTTATTCCTTAGTTGAGAATTCTCTGTTTAGCTCTGCACCCCATTTTTCATAGGATTATTTGGCTCTCTGGTGTCTAACTTCTTGAGTTATTTGTATATTTTGGATATTAGATCTGTATCAGGTGTAGGATTGATAAAGATCTTTTCCCAATCATTTGTTTGCTGTTTTCTCCTAATAACAGTGTCCTTTGACTTACAGAATCTTTGCAGTTTTATGAAGTCTCATTTCTGATTCTTGATCTTACAGTACAAACCAGTGGTGTTTAGTTCAGGAAATTTTTCCCAGTGCCCATGTGATCAAGATTCTTCTCTACTTATAGTTTCAGTTTATTGGGTTTGATGTAGAGGTTTTTGATCCACTCAGACTTAAGGTTTGATTAGACCAATAAAAATGAATCGATTTGCATACTTCTACATGCTGCCCTCCACTTGTTGAAAATCCTAATTTTTTTTTCATTGGATGGTTTTGGCCTCTTTGTCAAATATCAAGTGACCATTGATGTGTGTGTTTGTCTTGGGGTCTTCAATTCTATTCCACTTATCAACATTCCTAGATCTGTACAAATACAACTTTTTTTTGTCATTGATTTTTTTTTAATCACTATTGCCCTGTAATACTGCTTGAGGTAAGGAATGGTGATTCTCCCAGAGGTTCTTTTATTGTTGAGTACAGCATATGTATGTTGTGCCATCACTTTTATTAAATTCTAAAAAGTCTTTAATCTTTCTTTATTTCTTGCTTGACAAGTTATCTTTGAGTGGAGCACTGTTCAACTTACAGGTATGTGTGGGCTCGCTGATGTTTTGTGGATATTGAAGATCAGCCTTTGTTTGTCACGGTTTGATTGGATAAATGGACATATTTCAGTTTTCTTAGATCTGTTGAGGCCTGTTTTGTGACTTGTTATATGATTAGTTTTGGAAAAAATACTATGAGATGCTGGGAAGAAGGCATATTATTTTGTTTTAGGATGAAATATTCTATAAATATCTGTAATGTCCATTTTGTTCACAACTTCTGTTAGTTTGTCTAGATCTTTGTTTAATTTCTATTTCCATGATCTGTCCATTGAAGAGAACGTGGTGTTGAAATCTCCCACTCTTATTATGTGAGGAACATTGGGTGCTTTGAGCTTTAGTAAGGTATCCTTTAGGAATGCAGTTGCCCATGTATTTGGAGCAAAAATATTTAGGAGTGAGAGTTCCTATTGCTGTGATAATCTTTTGATAAATATGAAATTTCCTTCCTCACCTGTTTGGAAAACTTTTGGTTGATAATCGATTATATTCCATAGTAGAATGGCAAATCCAGCTTCCGTCTATCAGACCATTTGCTTCAAAATTTGTTTTCTAGCCTAATACTCTCAGGTAGTGTCTGTCTTTGTCTCTAAGTTGTGTTTTTTACATGCAACAAAATGCTGGGTACTCTTTATGTATCCATTCATTTAGTCTACGTCTTTCTATTGGGGAATTCACTCCATTGTTGTTAAAATATATTAAGGAATAGTGATTGTTGCTTCTGTCATTTTTGTTGTTAGAGGTAGAATCATGTTTGTGTGTCTCTTTTCTTTTGGTTTCATAGCAAGATTAGTTTGTTGCTTTTTATAGTGTGTAGTCTCCCTCCTTGTGTTAGAGTTTTCTACCTATTATCTTTCGTAGGGCTGGATTTGTAGAAAGATACTGTATAAATTTCGTTCTGTCATGGAATATCTTCGTTATTCCATATGTGTTAATTGAGAATTTTCCTGGCAATAGTAGACTGGAATGGCTTTTGTGTTCTTTTATGGTCTAGAGTATATCATTGCAGGATCTTCTGATTTTCATAGTATCTGGTGAGAAACATTGTGTAATTCTCATAGGTCTGACTTTATATGTTACTTGACCTTTTTCCCTTATTGCCTTTAAACTTCTTTCTTTATTTTGTGCATTTAGTGTTTTGACTATCATGCGATGTGAGGAATTTCTTTTCTGGTAAGATCTACTTAGAGCTCTTTTGGCTTCTGGCATGTTTTTCGGCATCTCTGTCTTTAGGTTGGGGAAGATTTCTTCAAATTTTTTTGAAGATATTTACTGGCCCTATAAGTTGGGATTCTTCACTCTCTTTTATACTTCTTATTCTAACACTCGATCTTCTCATTGTGTCCTTGAGTCCAAACAACAGGTAACTTGGCGCAGAAAAGATGGTCTTATCTCTGCCTTCAAGTGTGTAGGCACTCTTACCAACTGGTTTTCAGCTCTCAGTACAGCCAGAAAACAAAAAAGTCCTTCAGCTGAATTCTCCTAGTTCCCTGTGTAAATATTGTGTACCTCCTTCAAATGATAAACTCTGAAAGCCTTATTTTATCCAAAATAGTTTTGGTGCATGTGTGTGTGTGTGTGTGTGTGTGTGTGTGTGTGTGTGTGTGTGTGTGTGTCACATGTCCAGCAGACTCTGAATGGTAATTCCTTCAGTCTCCAAAGAACAATATCTCCCTACCCCTCTTATGGATATTTTATTTACTCTTTCAAGGAAGGAGTAAATCATCTGCATTTTGGTCCTCCTTCTTGAGTTTCATGTGGTGTGTGCCTTGTATCATAGTTAACTTGAGCATTTGCACTGATATCCAATTAAAAATGAGTGCATACTTTGTTTTTCTGTAATTGAGTAACCACCCTCTGGATGATATTTTCTAGGTGCATCCATTTGCCTATGAATTTCATGAACTCATTATTTTTGATAAATGAGTACTAGTCCATTGTGTAAATATAGGCCATTTTCTGTATCCATTCTTCTCGTGTAGCACATCTGGGTTAATTCCAGCTTCTGGATATTATGAATAAGGCTGCTATGAACATAGTTTAACATTTGTCTTTGTTGTATGTTGGAGCATCTTTTGGGTATATGCCCAGGGGAGGTATAGTTGGGTCTTCAGCAAGTGCAATGACCAATTTTTGAGGAAACTCAGGTCTGATTTTCAGGGAGGTTTTACCAGTTTGCAATCCCAACAACAATGGAGGAGTGTTCCTCTTTCTCCACATCCTTTCCAGCATCTGCTGTCACCTGAGTCTTTGATCTTAGCCATTCTGACTGATGTGAGATAGAATCACAGGGTTGTTTTGATTTGCATTTCCTTTATGACTAAGTAGGTTATACATAAACCAAATCGTTCTAAGATATGATGTTACCCTAACTGTTGTTCTGTATATAGCTGTGTGCCAATTGAACAATTTCTATCTCCTTCTTCAAAGTTCAAGTCAAATCACATCAAGGAAATCCACACACAATCACATATGCAGAAGCCAATAGAAGGGGCAGTGTCAGAAAGTGCCTAGAACACATTTGCACAGGAGAAAATTTTCAGAACAGTACACCAAAGGCTCTAAGATCACCAGTCAATTTACAAAATCCCATCATTCTGAAAACTTTCTTTAAAGCCAAGTACACTACCAATAGGAAAACAACAACCTACACATATGGAAAAGAGTTTTACGAACCCTACATTTGAGAGAGTGCCAAAATTAAAAATATAAGAACTTAGAAAGGTAAACTCCCACACAACAAAGAACCCAACTTTTAAACTGGATTAGAGAGCTAACCAAGAATTCTCAACTGAGGTATCTCAATAGGTGAAAAACATATCGAGAAATGTTTAACATCCTTAGTTCACATAAAGGCAAATCAAAATGAACATAAGAGTCTTCCTTAAAACAATCAGATTGGCTAAGACAAAAAAACTAATGCAGTAGCAGAGTGGGCTAGGATGTAGGGAAAGTGGAATACTCCTCCACTGCTTGCGGGATTAGTAGCTGATAGCCACTTTGGATATCATCAGTGTGGAGGTCCAGAGAAAATTGCAAACAGCTTTACTTGAAAACCAGCTTTACCACTCACTTCAACACATATACTCAAACTTGATCCATACATAACGTGGACATGTGGTTGAAGATATTCACAGCAGTCTTACTTATAACAGTCGAATGCTGGAAAGAACCATGATATACCTCATCTCCACTCAGGAATAAATACAGAAAGTGTGCTATATGTAAACAATGGAACATTACTTAGGTATTAAATATGAGGACACCAAGAACTCTGTAGACAAATGATGGAACATGAAAATAGTGAAGTAACAGAAATCGAAAAGGACATAACATGGGATGGACTTAGTGACTAGTAGATGTTAGCCCTGCTAACAGAATACCCACTATACAAATCTTTTATAACATGAAGGGTAACATGTGAGAAGGCCAAATGGCGGATACTTGGAACCCACTTAGAAGGGAGAACAAAATAGTCATGGAATGCAGTGGAGTGGAAGAATCTAGCTAGATGTGGAAAATGATGGATAAAGTGGTGGGAGTTGCACCAATTAAAAGAGACAGGAGAGAAATTCAGAGGAAACGTGGAGTAAATAACAATAAGCGTCAGTGGTGGGTGGTGAACTTGGGTATCCCCAGGAAAATCCCAGATGCCAGAGATGCAAGTGTATCCCAGAAACTTACTGTGATGGTGGTAGTTTAAATACCGAGCAGGAAAATAGATAGAACAACTAGAGACTTCCTCCTGTAGCTAGACATGCCCCCCAGTGAAGGGGTGGTGCTGCCCACACAGCTCACATTTTTTTTACCTATAAATCTCCAATCTAAAAAATGTAAATACAAAAATGGAGCAGAGACTGAAGGAAAGGCAATCCAGAGACCACCCGACCAGAAGAACAATTTCATCCAGAGACTCCAAATCCTCAGACTATTCCTGAGGTCAAGATGTGCTGGCAGATAAGAGCCTAATACGTCTGTCCTCCGTGGGGCTCTGCCATCACCTGACCGTGACAGATGCAGAAACACCTAAGCATTTGACAGCACCTGACAGCCACAAAGGAAGAGATAGTGGAATGACTTAAGGATCTGGAGGGATTTGGAACCCAATATGAAGAACAACAGTATCAATTAAGCTTACCCTTCAGAGGTTCAGGAAATTTTCCACCTTCTAGTATATGCTTTGGCCAGTCCAAGACTTCTGCTACATAGATACCAGAGCATATGGGGAAGACAACTGCCTCAACTGCCATATCTGGGAAGGGAAGCAATTGGTCCTGTGGAGATGTCATATCAAAGAGAAGGGGGATGTTAGAGGGCAAAAGTCGAAGTGAGGAGCACCATATTAGAAAAATGAGGATCGGAATAGCTTAGGGAATTTAAGAAAGAAAAACCAGTTTGGGAAATGACATTTGAAATGTAAACAAATAAATATATTATTTTATACATATAATGTGTACAATATAACACATTTATGTTTACAACAGAGATATTCACATCTGTCTCCTTAAGGACTATATATTTCATTTTCTGTACTATAGGTTTGTTGAGAGTTGAAATCCATAATTTTCGTGAGTTTCTTACTATTGAAAATCACATAGATACACCCAATCAATGTTTTATCTCCTGTCCTTATAGCTATAAATCTTTAGTTACCACTGCAAAAAAATATGTTTTATTTCTGTTGCATTGGGATTCCTTTCCATGCCTCAAATGTTTCCCAACTTAACTGTACATCTCTATATTCCCTCCATTGTCATCCTCTTCCCTCTTTCTTCACGTTTGACATTCCTGTTCTTGACAGTGTTCCTCTGCAATCCATAAGTTCATTTGTACGTCCCAAAGTGAGGACAGTCTGGACCGCATCCCTTGAATTTACACTAAACTAATCAAACCGAAATAGTGTGGAGAATTAACATTCAGATTAAAGTGAAAATGTCTCCCATTTTTCTTTTTTGATCTGGATTATCTCATCTATGATGACTTTCACAAGATCCATTCATTGTCCTGAAAATTACATGCTTTCCTTTTTCAATCTGTAAAAGACCCACATTTTCTTTATGCATTCATTTGTAAAGGAACAACTTGAATATTTCTAATTATTCAAGGGTCTCTATACTAGGATGAATCAAAATTTGGATATATTTTCCTCGAGTTATATCTTTAGGCGCATCCATTTCCGGATTCCTGAAGAAACATCATACTGATTTCAAAAGGTGCTGTAGAAGTTTGCATTCCAACCAGGAGAATAGTAATGTTCCCCTCTCTCCATAACACAGCAAACATAAGTTGACTCATGTGTTATAAAACTAAAATTTCTGAAAGGGAGGAAAAAATTCTCAGAATAATTTTGTTTTGCATTTCTGTATTGTATAAGGATGATAAATATTTCACTTTCGATTCTTAGTCACTTGAGTTTCTTCACTTTTGAATATTTTGTTTAGATATGTAGCCTAATTTAATTTAGTTTCTTGATATATAGTGTTTTAGTTTTTCTAATATTATTTATAGAAGCACGTTTTTGAACATGTACATGGAAATAATGCTTACTATTTTTGAAAATAGCCACTTTAAAATCATTAAGATCAAATTACATAATGCTCTCATTAAACTCACAGAATTGGCAGATCTTTTTAACCAACTGAAATCATAAGGTCGCTTCATGAAATATCCCTATATTATAAAACATTTTCTACATACATTATACTGAGTAATATAGTTTATATATTTTACTCTTTGAGAATTTCCACCAATGAATGTTGATGATAATTTTCCATTTATTTTTTCCACATCACTCTATTTCTTTGAATCCTTCCTGTGTATATCTTCTACATTAAAGTACTGTTTAATAACTCTATGATAAACCCTTACAAATAATTTTCAATCCTCCAACTGAAGATACTAACTGTCCATAGTATGTCAGATAGGTATAGCAGTTTTCAGGCCTTTTCCCTGCATTCTTCCCTGTTGACTGGTTTGAAGCTGTGCAGGAAACAACAGCTGCTATGTGACATGAGGGCAATACTTCTTGTATCCAGAAGACACACTTTATGTCTGATCCCTCCCACAATTTTCTACACCTAAAGTCTCTTTTCACCTTGTTTCAGAATGGCTTTTTGGCCTTGTGGAAGGTGTATAACATGTATATCCAACTCATCATGGCTGAAATCAGTAAAATGTAGACAACTATATAATGAATGAAAGGAAGGGGTCACTCTTGGAAAGTATTAAGAAGATCGTCATAACCTCTGGCCATGTTAGGTAATGAAAGGGTTGAATTAATAAAATGATAGAGAATATAGGAAACATGGAGAAAACACAGATTATTTAGATTTACAGTCCCAAATCTAGAATATTTTTTAAAGCATTCGTGATTTACTGTGGGGAGCTGGCGTAGTGGCAATCCCAAGATGGATTCCGGGACTGCTGCCACGTCTCACGAATAGCACCTGAAATTAAGCACATGCCCCATTGTGAGAACTGCGCAGGCGCACCATAACATTATATGACGTGGACCTATGAACAGAGGTTACACAGACTGGTGAGGTGGTTGAGGGAGGATATAAGGGAGTGGCCTCGGGGGCTGGATGGAGGCATTGTTCCTGCTTGCAGACAAAAGGGTTCCTGAATAAACTGCTTTGAGAAGAACGTGTGGTGTTGCTCCTTTCCTGCTGGTCGGGGTTGGAAGTGAGAGTATATACTAGATGTATTGGGTATAGCAATATTAAATCAGCTCACTTTGCATAATTAAAACAGCTCTATACTAAATAATTACATAGAATCAGGTATTTAATTTCTCCCACCTCAAATATCATAGATTCACATGTATTCAGTTGAAAAGAAATGAATATACATTTAAATAGCATTTAAAGTTTTTAGGACTATTTCATAAAGTAGACAAAAGGATTTAATACATTAAAATTCTATTTTGAATCTGGTATTATCTAACAATGATAGAGAAAATAAGGAGAGAGAGTGAGACAGGGGGACAATCTGGCAAAAGGGAAGGTAATGAGAGAGGGAGAAAGAGGTACGGACCACTGACACAAAGAGAGGAACAGGGAGTATTTTACACACTAAATTAAACCTATACACACATATTCTCAATAAAATACTTGTGAACAGATTCAAGTCAACATTAAAAATAATCTTCTACCAGATAAGCTTTCTTCAAATCCCACACATACAAGAGAGAAAAATTTAAAGCAGGTCCACTACAAGCAACAAGAAGACAAGGATAAACACTGGTTTCACAACTATGTATTACAGTATTTGGAATTTTAGCTGGAGGAATATGACAACCGAAGAAGATCCAGGGAATACAAATGAAAAATTAAGAAATCAAAATGTTCTCGTTTGCAGATGTCATGACACCATTTTAAAAACTCTAAAAATGTATCAGTCTCTTAAGACTGAAAAATACGGTCATAAAAGCAGAATATCATACGAACACACAAAATTCCTTAGCCTTCCTTTATGCCAATCCAAACCATACTTTGATGAAATATGGGTCAAATTCCCCTCACAATAATCTGAATATATAAAATAAAATATTGTGGATGAAAATATTAAAAATGCAAAGACCACTATGAATTAGCTAGACGTGATCCTGAATAGAGACAATTGTTCTTTAAAAGTTTAAGTTTCTTAAAGCTGAAAATATATTCACAATTCAAAGTGAAAACTCAAAACACGTTATCGTTTCTGTTTTCCAATTTCAAACCATGGGAGAGAAACAAGGGAAGTATTCCACTTGAAACACTCTTAAAATATATAACAAAATACCCTGAATTCGCATAGATATAAAGCATACTATGAGAAGACATACGAAGTAACCATGATCCATCCAGAAAACATATAAGAACATTCCAGCTGATGTTCTGAAGGACCTTCAAGACTTGAATAAATCAAACTTTTATAGTTTTAAGAATAAGTAGATAGTATAATAATGTCAATTTTTGATTAATTAATAAAGGAAGGCTAAGGAATTTTGTGTGTTCGTATGATATTCTGATTTTATGACCGTATTTTTTCAGTCTTAAGAGACTGATACATTTTTAGAGTTTTTAAAATGGTGTCATGACATCTGCAAACGAGAACATTTTGATTTCTTAATTTTTCATTTGTATTCCCTGGATCTTCTTCGGTTGTCATATTCCTCTAGCTAAAATTCCAAATACTGTAATACATAGTTGTGAAACCAGTGTATATTCTTGTCTTCTTGCTGCTTGTAGTGGACCTGCTTTAAATTTTTCTCTCTTGTATGTCTGGGATTTGAAGAAAGCTTCTCTGGTAGAAGATTATTATTAGAAATAAAATCTCCTCTTCTGGAGATTGCAGATTAGCCTCAGGAAATGGTTTTTGGCTGGCAGCACCATTGACAAAACAGTGTTTTGGTGGAGGATTTTCCATCAAAAACCTTAGCTTTACCACAGAGGCTAGGTCCAAAATACAAATGATAGTCAGTCAACAGTTTGCCACATCTTGTTATCCAAAGAAAAGGAACAGTTGATTTAGTCATGATTCGGTGATGACTCTAATTCATTTCAGAATCATAGATATTGCCAGCATATATAAAACCAAAAGACCCATTGTCAAACAGCAGTATTCTCCGCATTGCCCACAGTCACCATAGTAATACCAGTGGTGAGCTCTATAGTATGGTTTGTTTCTGTTTCCTGTTTTTGCAGCTTATAAACCTTGTTTCTTTGACCCACAGAGAATTTTCAAATAAAATAATGAAAAAAAATTTGAATTGAAAGCTATTGGTCGCTTGTAGTTGTAGTTAAAAATGAGGACCTCAAGCAATCTTCACTTGGTCCTCTTCTTTTAGGATTGGGGTTGATTCGCTTTTGCTTTTGCTTTTAGTTTCATTTTGGTGATTTTATTTTTGTTTTATTATGTTTTCTTTTTCTTTTTTTTTCTTTTCTACATGCAGAGATCAAGAAGTGGTCAGAAGAATTTCAAGTACAAATTCAGATGGCTGGAAAGAGCCGAGTCTCTCTAACAGGTCCACATTGTTTGCTGTACTAGGGATTTTTCTCTTGCCTTTCATATTACCCATTTCCACTTTTTGGATCCTTTTATCCTGGCATAATTAATACTACATATATATTATAATTATTTGAATTTCAACTCTGAAATTCTAACTCCTCTATCTCCCACACAAAACCAGAGACATGGATTGAGTCTTGTTTGGTCACGTTTTGATTCTTAGATCGGGAATCTTCCTGCAAACACTGAAGGTCCTGTTCCCAAATTGATTCTCTATAGTTCAATAAAGATGCTCTTGGCCAACCAGTTGTGAGGATATCTAGTATTCCTGCAAACAGGCTAGTAGACACAAGGGTGGAGAAAGGATTTAAGGGTGGAGTAAGAGCTACCAGTCATGTGAGATCTAGTATGGAGTGGCCATTGGTGTAGCAGGCAGAATGTTAGAAACACAGTAAGATAAGCTCATATTTGGGGTGCTGCGCTATGACCAATGAAACTGAGCCATTGAGCTAGGGCTCATTTAGAGGTGTTGAGGAGGGAGTAAAAAGGACAGCTTGCTATTTGTTAGAGGCTTAAAAAAACTTGACAATAGAGCTAAAGCACATCAAAAGTTCCTCAGCGTATGTGGCTTTCAAGTGCATTCTAAGGGAACCTGATCAGCTCTGGTAGCTTGGTCTTCCTGGAGCTTACACTGAGGCAATAGGAAAAACCTTCTGCAGAGTCTTATGAGAGCAATCCATGACCACAATGAGCGTGTCCAAATTGACCTTGACCATGAGAGTTAGAGCTGACCCACATGTATCTTTTGATTATAACCATTTCTTCTATCTGATCTTTTAGTGTTCTATTTGCTCAAAACTATTAGTGAAGAGGGTAAAATGATTCTAAAGGCTATTCTTGTTTGTCAACTATTCATCTGAGATTATTTAATCCCCAATGATAGAGGGAATATGTGAAGAATTTCTTAATAATATAAGGTCAATGTCAAATGTGCTTCTTATATGGATCTTTGGAGTAGGATGTTGCATCTTTACCCTAGAATTTTATCAAGATCTATTCTTTATATTTATTTTTTCAGGCATCTGCAGATACATCCCTTTGAATAATGAGTCCTTCTCACTAGAGACCATAGAGAGAACCTGCATTTCAATGATAATTAAATGTCATTTCAAGACATCAAATCAAAATATCAAAGTGAGAATGGAATAAATTTATTAGGACAGTGTTTTGCGAACAACTTCTTTCACAAACAGCCTTGGAAGGAGAGTTCTGAAATTTTGCATTTTATATTTGACTTTGCTCGTACTCTGACACAATCAACTCAGAGCTGTTTGGGACTTTATGGGCAATTAAACACGACAAACAGAGCTGAATGCATCATATACTCTGCCGTCTGTGTTAATATGGCTACAGTGAAGAACAACCATGCTAAAGCTATTCATCTGTTTCTCAAACAACATCCTCATACAAGTGTGGACTTCTGTGGGTTGTTGGATGAATAGGTTAAAACACAGGCTGAGAGTTGCCAAGGCAGACGTGGGATGGTACATGCTTGGGGCATGAAAGGCCTGTGTGTAGATCATAAACAACTTCATAATATTCATTGCTTTAATAATTACTAGGAAGTGGACTTCTGTAAAATGACTTCAGAAGACCAGCATGGTAGGCAAACAGTAACTGATTCCCTGGAGATTTAAATGATCTGGCTTGTGAAACATGGACTTAGAAGTAGAGACATGTCAGAACATGAAGACTGGAAAATCAAACCTCTGTTGCCTCTTAAGTTTCCCTACCCCATGGTTTGAGGCAAACAGCAACAGATTTTTTTTCACTGAGGAATAGAATAAAAGCCAATTTGTTCTAAATCCCTGTCCTATGAAAATACTGAAGTCATCTGTGACGCACTTCAACTCTCAGCATGGTTGAATGTCTGCTGTCAGCATGGGCTTTTACAGCCATCCCTTTTATAACTGCAGAGCTCCAAACTGCTTCAGCAACATCATTATATTCTCTTTCTGTTGCAGGGAGATTAGATCACTGTGACTACCTATGCAGTCTTTCTCTACCTTTAAAGATCCAAGGAACTATTCTCACTCCAGTGACCTGTTGTAAGTAATCTTGAATCGCATTGTTGTTGTTAGTAGATCTAATCTCTTCGAATCCCAGAAGACCATGTGTCCAAAAAAGTTGATTGAGGAAGTCTTGGGTGTTTCTGTAGTAGGGGCAGGTGTGATTGATGAACAGGAATGCCTTCCCAGACTAGATCTTGCAGTTCACATACCCCTGAGCCATTCTGACAGCGTGCAGCTTCCCAGAAATGAATGTTCAGTTGAAGATACTGGTCTGTTTGAGAATTGCAATCCCAGTCTATTCTTAACTATGCCTTTCATTTGAATCCCCATAGAAAACATAGAAGAATGAAGCTTTTACTTTTTCATGTTTGCACTCACAATGCTACCAAACCCTCACATACATTAGAACCTGCATACTGAAAATTTATCCATATACTTATGACCAGATGAGATACCAAGCCTTTTGGACTAATAATCTAATGGATTCTAGGAGTTTACAAATAGTCAGCCATTGTTAAATTATGTGGTCCGTAGTCTGTGATCATTTTGAACAATCAGATTCCTCTATACAGAGAGATTCATCCTTTACTATCTGTTGGGAACACCAACTACTACACCAGGTATCTAGAGAAGACCTTTTATGGCAGTTTGTCTCTAGTAAGAGTTTCAGCTAAGTTACAAATTTCCAATGGACACATTCCCGTAGTCTGACTTTCAAAGGATGCTTTGATACAGCCCTTCTTATTTTCTATAGTTCTTGGCAACAGAATTAAAATATCAATTGTAATCTATCAATGAAATGCACCCTAATTTATTTGCATTAGTGCATCAGAGAGAAGGATTATAGGATGAACAAGAATTGAAAAACAAGATGTCCTTCCTTCTGAGGACCAAGACCAGGAAATCTGAACTACATAGAAATCTGAGACAAGTTGTCTGAAGTTTTTTCTTTCCTTCAATCATGGATCTCCTAGTGAAGGAGCTCAGGTCTCATGAGTTGGCAAAAATAACTTTATTGCTGAGCCAGGTCAACTGCTGAATACCTCTTTCATGGACCTGAAGAAACTCTGTATTCATCCTGCTATAATGTGTATATATCTATGTATCATTCATAGAATGGACACTTTACTGTTTGTTTGAAAGCAACAGTTTGTCCCTGAAGAGACACTAATTTCTTCTTTCGCACATTATTTCACAGGCTGATGGTGGGTCTCATAAGTTTATTCTGGAAGTTGCTTTACAATAATCATTCTTTGATCTGGAAGAGACCCTTTTTAATGTTATGAGATCTGTTAGAACCATATCAATCATCATTTTCCATTCCCAGTTTAGTACTGAATCATTCTAAACTAAAGGTCTGTGGTCTCTGATAAAGGCAGCATCTCCCCAGACTAGTATTAATATTGCTCTTGGCACTGCATTTATGATACATCAATGTGATTTCCTTACCATTTTCATCCCCAGGAGAGTTTTTCAATTCTTCATTTCATCTGATGGGTCTAATCTACATCGTCACCCAGGATGATATTTGAGAGTTTTGCTAAAAAATTTAAAAAAAAGAAAGAAAGAAAAGAAAGGAAAATGCAAGCTTATCTCACCAATTGACTCAGAAAACTTAAGTGTTAGTCAGTGGAAATACTAGTGGAAAGATTGAGATGATGAAGTCTCAACTAGAAGGACTTCTCTCTCCCAGATATTAGTGTAATAAACAAACTGCACTATTGGTATTCAAAGCATGGAGGAGTTTGCTCTGAGTAGAGGACACAATACTTTTCTCTCCCTTATTATTTAGGACCTTTTTATATTTTACGAAAAGAATTAATGCCATGAGCTCTCAGGAAACCATCTGTGACCATCCAAATACTGGGCTTTTGGAGTAAGGAAATGAATGATATAAAATCTCTGACTTCCAGCAGCATAAGAACTGTGAAGTCCAGATGTTTCGGAGAGGCTCACAGCTCTTGATTCCCATATGTGTAAGGCTCAGATCCAATCTATCTCTTCAGTGATCCTACTCAACCCCTACCAAGGATTCACTGAGATTTCCCAAGGACCACATATTTCTTCCTTTTTTTTTTGACACCAAGTCAGAAGACCAGCTTCCTTCTCCCCATCACTGATCTCTTCATCCTCTTTCTTCTCACTCCCCAATGGCTCGTTTTTCTGAATTACAGGCCAGTTAGTAAACTCTAGAGGTCCTGAAGGAATATTTGAAAGGGAGTTGCAGTCACAACAACACTTGTGACATCACAGAAAAAGCCTACCTGCTAAATAGCTTCCTTACATGAACCAGATACAAGGGTGCCCTTTCCTGGTATGTCTCTTGTGACACAATGGAAAACTTTACGAACTCCATCTCTCTAAATCTACAAACTTATCTTTGCTTCATTAGTGGTTACATGCTCTAAATGGTGAAATTGGTCAGGGACCTGGCATGGGTAGAAAAGATTTAGGAACATGGAGTGTAGGAGATTCTTCTAGATAATATTTTATTCCTAGGTACATTACTGTGAAATACAGTTCAAATTCTAGGATTTCTCTGTATCACAAAGGCCAGTATTTTCCCTACAGACCTTTAGTTTTAATGAATATTGTATTACACTTCTTACTGTATATTCCTTGATAGGTGATTTTATAAATGTTCCTGAATGTGTACTCAAACATTCTAATTTCCAACTCATTTTTTGCAATGATTTCTCAACAAAGGCGCACAGCAATAGACTGAGTATAACAGTGTAAATATGGTGTAGCGACATCAAACGATAAACTCCAAAATTATATTTTATCCAAAATTTCCAGATATCAGTTAAAAAAGGACCATATGGAGCATAGAATTTTCTTTTCTAGTCACTTTTGATATCATCTGCAAAAATATCTACATTCTAGTGTCTCAGGCCCAGATTTAATTGTTTAGGATGTTTTACCATGTTTCTTTCTTAAGGCCAAGCAGAAGGTAGAGGAGGATGATCACAAAGAAGAATGGCTTCTGGACCAGTGAAACCTCAACTTCAATA
The DNA here is from genome assembly GCF_021556685.1 of Rattus norvegicus. Classification (NCBI taxonomy): domain Eukaryota; kingdom Metazoa; phylum Chordata; class Mammalia; order Rodentia; family Muridae; genus Rattus; species Rattus norvegicus. Next base: position 256,951 of record NW_028238780.1, read on the forward strand.
GGTTCATAAGAACAGGAGAGAGTCTACTTGGCAATGCCATTTGTGGATTCTACCTTCTTGACCTATTTGCGCAGAATCCATGTTAAAATTCCACCTAACTTCATAATTGTAGGAGTCACTAAAAGTATATATAACAGCCACCAAATTAAATAAGATTGATGAAGCTAAGAAGTGCATTTTACCAGGACCTGGATGTAGATATTTCCTGAGAGACATAGCTAGAGCATGTCAATTACAGAAGTGAATGCTAGTGGCAAACCAGTGAACTGAAAACGGACCTCTTGTTGGTAGATTTTGAGAAAGGATTACAAGAGTTGAAGGTGATTTCAACACCATAACAACAACGGTACCAATGAACCAGAACTTCCTGGTACTAGACCAATATTCAAAGACTTTACATGGACAGACCAATTTCTCTAAATGGATATGTGGCAGATGATGATCTTAATGGACACTAATGGAAGGAGAAGCCCTTGATCAAACCCAGAATTGTCTTATAGTTCAAGGGATTGTCAAGGGGCAGAAAGTGTCATTAAAGAAGGGATAGTGAATAGGTAGGGATTTTATAAGAAGGAAAATTAGAAAGAAAATAATATTTTACAGGTAAATAGAGAAACATCTAGTTTAAAAAAAGCAATTAAATTTGCTAAAAAATAAATAAACTCAAGATATAAAAGATAAGAAAACAGTCATCTAATCAAACCCATTGACTCGAAAATCTAAAGTGGTATTCAGAGTAATACTAGTGGAAAGACAGAGATGATGAAGTCTCAACTAGAAGCACATCTCTCTCCCAAATATCAGAGTCAGATAAAAACTGCACTATAGGAATCCAAAGCATGGAGGTGTTTACTCTGAGCTAGGGACACAATACTTGTCTTTCCCTTCTTCCTTAGGACGTCTTTCTTTTGGACAAAAAAAAAAAAAAAAAAAAAAAAAAAAAAAAAAAAAAAAAAAAAGGCCATGAGGTCACAGCAAATCAACTGTACTGTTCCCAAAACTTGACTTTTGGAATAAAGCAATGAATGATATAAACACTCTGACTTCCAGGAACCATAAGAACTTGGAATTACTGATGCTTCTGAGGAGCTCTCAGCTCCTGATTCCCATATGGTGAAGGCTCAGATCAAGGCTATCTCTTTAGTTACTCCAGTCAACACGTATGAAGTATGCACTTAGCATTCCTAAGGACGACGTATTTTTCTCTTATTTTAATACCACGGCAGAAGGCCAGGTTCCTTCTCCCCATCATTGTTGGGCACTATGGGAGTAGAAGCCTTTTGTCCTCCCTAGCTTTGTCTCCTAGTTCAAGGGAATGTCAATTGGCAGAAAAGGGGGTTTGAAAAGAAGAAAAGGGAACAGATATGGATCTCAAGGGCAGGAATCTAGGAAAGGAAATAATATTTTAAATTTAAATATAGAAACAACCAGTTAAAAAAAACAATAAAATTTGCTAAAGAGTAAATATAATGAAAGATAAGAAAGAAAACTGACAATTAATCACATATATTGACTCGGAAATCCAAAGTGGTATTCAGAGTAAAACTAGTGGAAAGACTGACATGATGAAGTCTCAAACAGAAGCACTTCTCTCTCCCAGATATCAGTGTCAGACACAAACGGCAGCATAGGTATCCAAAGCATGGTGGAGTTTACTCTGAGAAGAGGACACAATACTTGTCAATCCTATCTTCCTTAGGACACTCTCTTTTTTACAAAAAGAATAAAGGCTATGAGATCTCAGGAAAACAACTGTGCCCTTCCCAACACTTGGCTTTTGAAATAAAGAAATAAATGATAAAAATTCTCTGACTTCCAAGAACTATAATAACAGGGAAGTCCAGATGTTTTTGGGAGGCTCCCAGCTTCTGTTACCCTTATATTGAAGGCTCAGATCAAGGCTGTCTCTTCAGCCATCCCATTCAATCTGTACCAATGACTCACTGAGCTTTCCCAAGGACCATGTATTTCTTCCTTTTTTTATATCAAGAAAGAAGGCCAGCATCCTTCTCCCCATCTCTGATCTCTTCATCCTCTTTGCTTTCACTCCAAAATGGCTGTTTACTCTGAATTAGAATTCAATTAGTAAACACTAGAGGTACTGAAGTGATATCTGATAGGGAGTTTCAGTCACAACAATATTGTGACATCACAGAAGCTAGGGCTTTCCAGGTTACAAGAGATGTTTCAGGGAGGGCCTAATGATTATGTCATTGAGAAGTTCAATGGTATACCTGCTAAACAGCTTTCCTTACATAGACCAGATTCGAGGGTGCCCATTCCATGTATGTCTCCTGTGACACAGTGGAAACCTTTACATACTCCATCTCTCTTAAGCTAGAGATTTCTCTTTGATTTTTTAAGCAGTTACATGCTTGGGATGAAAAAAGTTAATAAGGGCCTTGGCATGGGTAGAAAAGTTTAAGGAACATCTAGTGTAGGAGGTTCTTCTAGATAATATTTTTATTCCCAGGTTCATTCCAGTGACATAGAGTTCAATTTTCTTGGTTATCTATGTATCACAAAGGCCAGTATTTTCCCTACAGTCCTGTAATTAAATGAATATTATATTTACTTACTTTTTTATTGTACTTTCATTGACAGGGCATTTCATAAATATTCCTGAAAGTGTACTCAAATATATTGATTTCCAATTCCATTTTCTACAATGATTTGGCAACAAATTGTGCCTAGCTATAGACTGAGCATAATGGTGTAAATACTGTGTACTGACTTCAAATGATAAACTCCTAAATGCTTATTTCATCTAAAAATTACCAGACATCAGCAACACAAAGGGCAACATGGACTATAGAATTCGGTTCTCTAGTCCCATTTGATATTAATTCTGTACTACCTATCTTCCTGTGTTCCCATGGCCAGACTTCAGGGTTTTGAATGTTTTAATATTATTCTTTCTTAAGTAAAAACCTTAGATACTGGAGGATAGGCAGAGAGAAGAATGGCATTACCACCAGTAAAACCTCAAATTCAATATGTTCATAATACAGGATGGAGTCCATTTGACATTGTCATTTCTGAATTCTACATTCTTTACCTAGTTGGGAAGATTCTATGTTAACATTCCACCTAACCACCTAGTTGTAGGAGCCACCAAAAGTATGTATATATATACATCTGCCACCAAAATGATATAAAATTGATGAAGCTAAGAAGTGCATTATGGGGGCTGGGGATTTAGCTCAGTGGTAGAGCACTTGCCTAGGAAGTGCAAGGCCCTGGGTTCGGTCCCCAGCTCCGAAAAAAAGAAGCAAAAAAAAAAAAAAAAAAAAGAAGTGCATTATGCCAGGAACAGATATAGACCTTTCCTGAGAGACACAGCTAGAGTATGTGAAATACAGTGTTAAATGATAATGGCAAATCCTGAACTGAAAATGGACTTCTTGTTGGTAAATGTTGAGAAAGGATTACAAGATCTGAATGGGGCTTTAATCCCCATAAGAACAATGCCAATGAACGAAACCTTTCTGGTACTAAATCAACATTCAAGACTGCACATTACAGACCAATGGCTCCAATTCCATATGTATCAGAAGATGGTCTTGGTGAGCAACAATGGAAGAAGAGGCCCTTGGTCCACCCTAGGTTTGATTCCCAGTTCAACGGAATGTCAAGAGGCAGTAAGGGGGTTATAGAAAAAGGGGAATTGGACAGGTCAGGGCTCTTTTGGAGAGGAAACTGGGAAAGGAAATTATATTTGAAAAGAAAATATAGAAGTATCCAATTAAAAAAGCAATAAATTGCTTAAAAAATGATATAAGTAAAAGAAAAGAAAATTGTCAAGGAATCATACGTATCGACCCAGAAATTTAAAGGGTACCTGTCAGGGAATTGTAATCAGAGTAATACTAGTGGAAAGACTGAGATGATGATGTCGCAGCTAGATGCACTTCTCTGTCACAGATATCAGTGTCAGAAACAAAGTGCACTATAGGAATCCAAAGCAAGGAGGAATTTACACTGAGCAGAGGATACAATACTTGTCATCACTCCTTCCTTAGGAACTTTTTCTTATGGAGAAAAATAATGAAAGTCATGAGCTCTCAGAAAAACAACTGAACCCTTCCGAAACCCTGCCTTTTGGAATAAAGAAATTAATAATAAAAAATCTCTGACTTCCAGGAGCCATAACCAGCAAGGAAATGCAGATGCAACTGAGAGGCTCTCACCTCCTGAATCCAATATGTTGAAGGTTCAGATCAAGGCGATGTGTTCAGTGTCCCCTCACAACCCCTACACAGTACCCAGAGCTTTCCCATGTACCATGTATTTCTTCGTTTTTTAAACTAAAACATTAGGCCAAATTCCTTCCCCCATCTCTGATATCTACATCCTATTTGTTCTCCCTCCTAAATAGCTGTTTAAACTAAAATAAAGGCCAATTAATAAACCTTAGAGGTACTAAAGGAACGTCTGAGAGGCAGCTGCAGTCACGACATTACTTTTGATATCACAGAAGAAGCTAGGGCTCTCTAGGTTGCAAGAGATTTTTTAGATACGGCCTAATGACATTATCCCTGAGAATTGCCATGGCCTACCTGCTAAAGATCTTTCTTTATATTGACCAGATTCTAGGGTGCCCTTTCCAGGAGTGTCTCCTTTGACACAGTGGAAACATTTATGCAGAACATCTCTCTAATGCTAGAGAGTTCCCTTTGCTTTATGAGTGGTTACCTGCTCTGAATGGACAAAGTTATTCAGGGTCTTGGCATGTGTAGAAAATACCTAGTAACATGGGATGTAGGAGAGCCTTCTGGATAATTTTATTACCAGGTCCATTCCTGTGACAAACAGTTCAATTTCCTAAGTTCTATCTGTTTCCCAAAGGGCATTGTTTCCCTACAGATATTAAAATGAGTGGATTATGTATTTCATTTTCTAATTGTTAATTCCTTGATAGGGGACTGTATAGATATTCCTGAATGTGTACTCAATAATTCTGTTTTCCAAATCTAGTTTTTTGCAATGATTTTCGCAACAAAGCTGGCCAAGCTAAAGAGTGAATTTAATAGTGTAAATATTGTGTACCTACTTCAAATGATAAACGCCCAAACTTTTATTTAATGCAGAAATTACCTGACATCAGTAAATAAAAGGACAGCATGGACTATAGAATGCAGTTCTGTAGTCACATTAGATATCATTTCTTTAATATCTACCTTCCTGTGTTCCAAGGGTGAGACTTCAGGCTTTTGGATGTTTTACAATGATACTTTCTTCAAGCCAAACAATAGATACAGGATGATGAGAAGGGAAAAGAATGGCTTGAGTTCCAGTAAAACCTCAACCTCAATAGGATCATAAGAACAGGAGGGAGTATATTTGGTATTGTCATTTGTGGATACTCCATTCTTCACCTAGGAGCACAGAATCCATATTAAAATTTCACATAATTTCATAGATGTAGAAGCCACCATATATATATATATATATATATATGCAGAGACAGAGACAGAGACAGAGACAGAGACAAGAATAGATATCTAGATAGATAACTAGATAGATAGATAGATAGATAGATAGATAGATAGATAGATAGATAGATCAGCCACCAAAATTAGATATGATTAAGTTTAATGAAGCTAAGAAGTGCATGATTCCAGGGACAGGTTATATATATTTCCTGAGAGACACAGCTAGAGCATGTTATTTACACAAGTGAGTGCCAGTGGCAAACCAGAGATTTGTAAATGGACCTCTTCTTGGTAAATTTTGAGAAAGGTTTACTAGAGCTGAAGATGCTCTACCCCATCAGTAGAACAATGACAATGAACAAGAACATTCTGGTACTATACAGGTATTCAAAGACTGTACATGGGCAGACCTATGGGTCCAACTGCATATGTAGCAGAGGATTGCATTGTTGGACACCAAAGGAAGGAGAGGCCCTTGGTTCTCCCTAGGTTTGACTCCCAGTTCAAGGAAATGTCGAGGGGCAGTAAGGGGGGTTTAAATGTAAAGGAAGGGAAACGTTCAGGTCTCTTATGGAGAGGATACTGGGAGAGGAAAAAAACATTTAAAATGTAGATATAGAAATATCCAAAAAATATTAAAATAAACTTAAAAATTAAAAAAAAAATCAAAGAAATATAAGTAAATAAAACTGCAAGGTAATCAGACATATTGATTCAGAAATCTAGAGGGACACTGTCAGGGAATGGTAGTCAGCATAACACTAGTGGAAAGAATGAGGTGATGAAGTTTCAAATAGAAGCGTTTCTCTCTCCCAGATGTCAGTGTCAGACAGAAACTGTACTATAGGAATCCAAAGCTGGAGGAGATTACTCTGAGCTGAGCATACAATACTTGTCTTTCCCTTCCTCCTTAGGTCTTTTTCCTTTTGGGGGAAAAAATAAAAGGCATGGGCTCTCAGAAAAAAAAAACACTATACCTGTCCCAACACCTGACTTTTGGAATAATAAAATTAATGATAAAAAATCTCTGATTCCCAGGAACCATAACAAGCAAGGAAAACCAGATGCTACTGAGAGGTTCGCACTTCCTGAATCCCATATATGGAAGGCTCAGATCAAGGCTATGTGTTCGGTGAACCCTCACAACCCCTACACAGCACTCACTGTGCTTTCCCATGTACCACATATTTCATTTTTTTAAACTAAACAGAAGGCCAACATTCTTCTACTCATTTCTGTTATGTACATACTCTTTGTTCTCCCTCCCAAATGACTGTTTGTACTGAAATAGAGGCCATTTAGTATTCCCTAGGTGTACTGCAGGAATATCTGTGATGCAGTTCCTTGTGACATCACAAAAGCTACTGCTCTCCAGGGTACAATAAATTTTTCAGGGAGGGCCAAATGATGATGTCACTGAGAACTGCCATGGCCTACCTGCTTTCCTTATATTGACCAGATTCAAGGGTGCCTATTCCAGGAGAGTCTCCTGTGACACAGTGGTAACCTTTGTACTATATCTCTCTACAGCTGGAAACTTCTCTTTTCTTCATCAGTGGTTACAGGCTCTTAATGGACCAAGTCCGTTAGGGGCTTGTATTGGGTAGAAAAGATCTAGGAACATGGGTTGTAGGAGATTCATCTGGATAATAACTCTATTACCGGGTCCATTCCTGTTACAAACTGTTCAATTTTCTAGATTTTCCCTCTTTCTCAAAGGCCATTTTTTTTCTCTACAGGCATTTAACTGAGTGAATTTTGTATTTCATTTTCTAATTGTTCATTCCTTGTTAGGGGACATTATAGATATTCCTGTATGTGTATTCAAACATTCTGTTTACCAATTCTAGATTTTTGCAATGATTTTGGCAACAAAGGTGGCCAAGCTATAAAGTGAATTTGCAAGTGTAAATATTGTGTATCTACTTAAAATGATAAACTATCAAATTTTTATTTTATGCATATACATAGCTGCCTGAGTAAATAAAAGGAGAGCAGGGACAATTGAAAATGTTTCTGTAGTCCCATTAGATATCATTTCTGTAATATCTAACTTCCTGTGTTCCAAAGGGTGATATTTCAGCATTTTGGATGTTTTAAAATGATTCTTCTTCTGGCCAAATATAAGATAAAGGAGGATTGACAGGGAGGGAAGAACTTGAGGTCCAGTGAAACTTCAACTTTAATAGGCTCAAAAAACAGGAGCGATTCTATTTGGCATTGGCATTTGTGGATTCTACATTCTTGACGTAGCTGCTCAGAATCCATGTTAAATATATATATAAAATCAGCCACCAAAACTAGATAAGATTGATAAACCTAAGAAGCACATTCTGTCTGGAACCAGATGTAGATCTTTCCTTGGGACACACCTAGAGCACGTCAAATACAGAAGTGAATGTGCTGTTGCAAAAATATAAAAATAAAAGTAGTCTTTTACCCCGCTAACACTGTCACTGTAGTTTCCCAAGCCTCTGCTAGATATCTTGGTTGAATACAGCCCTACACCTCATCTGCCCAGTGTCTCTTACTGCCACACACATTCTTACACTCAAATCCTCACATAAAAGAACACACAACAAAATAATCTTTGACCCAATTGATAAGATATAATAGCCCACTTAAGCATACCAAGCCTGGTACCATCCATACCTTTGGAACATTAATAACAACAAGTAAATACACAGAGCAGAATCTTAACTTCACCTGCCATGGCTTCTCACCTCTCCTCTTTCTGTCTCTCCTTTTTCCTCTAGTCTCTTCTACTTCCTTCAAACTTCTTTCCTGCCCATCCTTCCTTCCTCCAATGATAGGCCTCCTTCTATACTGGACCTGCCCCTCACCTGTACTTCACAAATTTAATGGTAAAGTGGTTTTGCAGAATTCACCTGAGTTCTGAGTACAGGACAAGGCAGCTGTCCTTAGAGCAGTGGATTAGCATCAAAATACAGATAACTTCAGTGTAAACAATGTTTCCCCCTTTTTGTCCAGTTAAACAGACTTTTCATTTATATATCAATTGAGTAAGATTATTACCATTCAACAATTTATAAAGCATTTGATATATTCAACACCCAGTCTGTTACTATATCAGTTAGAAATAATATTTAGTTCTTCATTTCAGCTTGAGAAAGGCTTAAAATCTATATTATGTCTTGGCTAGCTTGTATACTATCTGATAACTATCCAAAAAATATCTATATCCAGATTTATACGGCCTGATAAGCAATGAGACTATAATCAGTCTCCAAACGCGCCAGAAATCTGAGAAAGACCAAATATCTATACACATAGGAAGCCTATGACGACTTCTAGTACTGAGAGGTTGTAGAGACAAATTTCCACTAGCACAGTCCACTGTTAGCAACATGTGAGTGGGATACTTCCTACACTTTTCAGTGTTTTTTCCTAAATATTGACTTTAAAATGCATTTAGCATAATAAATATTGAGGAGGATGGAGGGAGGGAGGAAACTGAATGGGAGGGGAGGTAGGGAAGGGAGTAGGCTTTGGAGGAATTAGTTATAGGGAAAGCAGGGAAAAGAGAATGGAAATCACAAGTGTGGGGTGCACATCTCAAGGAAGATCCAGAGAACTGGGAAAGGCGAGTCCCCAGGATGTCTATTGGGGTGACTGTAGCAATGAGGGTACAGATCCTTAATTTGCCAATTCTGTAGCCAGGAATGACTCACAGTGATGTGACAAGGAAAAAAACCCACCCATTAAACCTTCAATCAAAAGTGAACACAGCCTACAAGATCTTCAGAGACAAAGATAGAAATAGTAGACATGGAAGGAATTCCCAACCAATGGTTATTACAGATTAAGACCTACCGCGTGAGCAATCACCTATCTCTGATACATTAAAGATACTCTATCATGCTTGCAGACAGATTCCTAGTATAACTTTCCTCTCTGTGACTCCACCCTATAGCTGAGAGAAACAAGTGTAAAGATTCACCACCAAACATTAGCTGGAGCTTGGGGAGTCTTTAAAAAAACAGGTGAAGAATCAAGGCCCAGATAATATGAGGGACTTCACAGAAAGACCAATAGAATCAACTCATGGGGACTCTTGGGGTTTTTCAAAGACTGAACCACCAACCAGAGAGTGAATATGGACTGAGCCTGAGCCACCAGGACATAGGTAGGAAATGTATAGCTTTGTCTTTTTATGGGTTCCCCTGACAATGGGTGTTGGCGTACCTTGAAGATGGAGCACCGATCTTGGGATGTAAAATGAGTAAATAAATGAATGAATTTTAAAGAAACAGATGTCCCATCTACATACAACATGTTTTGGGGAAACCCAATTCTAGTTGTTCGGTACCCACATGAAGACAAAGCCTGTGGACTGCCTATATCCTTAGAGGCCATAATCCTTTTCATTCTGTTCTTCCATCTGTGTCCCCAAGCACCACCCCTGGTATGGCTAATGGATGTCTGCTTCTGTCTGAGTCAGCAGCTTAGTGGAGTCTCTCAGAGGGAAGCCATGTTAGACTCCTTTCTCCAAGCATAACAGAGTGTCAGTAGTAGTGTCAGGGATTGGTGCTCATCCCTGGGATGGGTCTCGATCTGCACTAACCATTGGTTGAAATTTCCTCACTCTCTGTTCTATGCACGGCGCCTTCATTTCTTGTGGTCAGAATAAATTTTGGGTCAAAAGTAGGTGTCTTTATCACTCCATTTGGGTTGCTCTCTGGCTACCGGAGATTGCTTCTTCAGGTCCATATCACTGAGGCTGTGAGTCTCAACTAAGGAAACACCCATTGATTCATGGGCATCTTTTACCCCAGCTCTCTGCCTCTTTCTGGATATGACCTCTACCTCCTCAACCCATTTATCTAGGCTGCTGTGTCTGTCCTCACTAGCAGATGGTGTGATCACAGAGACTAGATATGCAAGGTGAGGAGATACCCGAGGGTTCCCCTCCTGCTCAGAGGAGAAAAGGCTGGGGGAAGGATTGTGAGAGGGGTGAACTGGAGGGGGCAGTGTGCAGCATGTAAAGTGAATAAATAAACAAATAACTATGAAAATAACTAAGTCTACTTGAAGGTAAGAAGCAGGTGTGTGTGTGTGTGTAAGTAAGTAAGTAAGTAAACTTGAATGTAAGAGCAGTGTGTGTGTGTGTGTGTGTGTGAGTGTGAGTGTGTGTGGCTGTGTATGTATTTGTGTGTGTGTGTATATATATATATATATATATATATATATATATATATATATATATATATGAAGTTAAGAACAGGTGGGTGTATGTTTAATATTAAATTATCACATTTGAGAAAACAGTAGTCTATGCAGAAGAAAGGACAATTTAGTCACTATATTTACAAAAATGGTGTTTGCTGCAGATGAATGAATGATTCGGTGATTAATAGCATTATCTGTTCTTCCAGAGAACCTGTTGACAGCTCACAAGTGGCTGTAATTTCAGCATCACGGAACCTCACACCTTCTTCAACCTCCTGGACAGTAGGCATGCATGTGTTGCACATGTGAACAAGCATATGTACAACAAAAAGTATAAAAACAGAAGAGCAGTTCCTGGTTGACATAATTTGATTTTCGTGAATATTCATAGTAATGATCACAGTCAAATAAACACTTTATTGTTCTATAGTGCAATCAAAACCACTAAAAGTTAATGATCACATGAGTCACTTAAAATCTATTTATTAAAAAATTGCAATAAAAATTTGCAGAAATGAAATTAAAATTTTATTACTATATGAATTAAAAAACATTAATATTCTCATATAGAGCTGAAAATAATACTTTACACATATTTCTTTGGCTTGTATAAATATTGCAGTTTGTGGTTAATTTGCTGCTGGTTTTTGTAGGAGTTCTTTTCCAGGTATTAGCCCATAAACTCTATAAACTCATGAAGAATACACTACAGGAATGTAGGCTCTATTGTTTTGAATCCAGGAAGGTTGCTATATGTATTCCTTCTTCTCTGATCAATTTTCTCTACGTACATTACAAGGATATTTTTGTTCATGGGTTCTTCCACTTTTGTCAAGCTGATAGCTGATAGCTGATAACTGGAGAATATTTAATTTTGGAAGATCATTTTTGAAGATATTTCCTAATGTCTGCACTATCAATGATATAGATTTTCAAATGTGTGGCCAAAGGAACAGCTATCAAGGGACTAAACATGACTTTTAACTACTGTTGCTTTGTCTTTTTGAAAGAAGTAATCAGAAAGGGATGCTGTTTGTTTTAAGGGACTCTGGGGGGAAAACAGGAAGGAGGACAGCATTTGAGACATAAATAAATTAATAAAATAAATAAATACAAAAAATAAAAAAGAATTCAAACTATACAGGAAAAACAGATTTAATTGCTAGGAAACAGTATGGTTTTATATCGTGTCCTAATTCCTGAATTTTATATACTTTAAGCAATCTAATGACTAATTCTCAAAAATCAGAAAATTGAAAAAAAAATGTTACAAGTAACACAGTAGGTTTACCAAATCATATCAACAATGTTTCTAGAACTGTACACTTTCTATGCCCATATCCAATCCAGAAATCCAGTTAACATTTACTTATTACATATCTTAAGTCATTCAGTTTTGTGATAATTCATTACTATTTTTATCTTCTGTGACCACACCTTTGAAGATAACTACTTACCTTGCAAGAATGTCTCTGAATTTGGATTTGCCCAGTGGTTTTCCTCTTTTAGGTTGAGATTATATGTACTTGACACAGATACCACAAAGTGTTTCTTGCTTCGCTTATCGCAGGTAAGCATTAGGAGGATATCTGTCATCTTAACAAGAACCAAATATGAAGCAATGAAATTATTTTAAATTATTTTCCTTTCATATTTAAAATATTTTAATGTATTTTCTTTTGTATTTCTTTTAAAGTAATAGAAGTTATGGGAGAATCACTTAAAGCCTATGGAAAGACTGTGTGTCTCTTCAAAACTTTAGGATTGGTTTTCAGCATCTCTGTCATTTTTTCACCAACATTTTGACCTGAATGATCCTTACTCCATGTAAGAAAACTCAGAACAATGAGTCTGAAGAGAATATAATTACTGTCTTTCTGTATGGGTGACTCATGCCTAAAACAATACTGTAGTTTTGGTGTCATGGTAATTTGTCAATGTCTTCAATATTTTCAGCACACTTAAATGGAATTTTATTTTTGTTTCATTATACTCATAAAGACTCAAGATTCTAATTGTATATTATTTTATTTTCCTGTTGAATAGCAACCTGAATCTAATTATATAACTCTAGCTGACTTTTATTTTTATATTCGGTCACTTGTAAACTCACTTCAGTTCCTGTATGTGAATGCATATTTGTGTGTGTGTGGGTGTGTGTGTGTTTGTGCATGTGTGTATGTGTGTGTGTGCGTGTGTGTGTGTGTGTCTGTGTGTGTGTGTGTGTACGTGTGTGTGTGTTTATATGAAACTATGATACTGATGTTGAGAATCACCTGGCTGAAATTCTTTTCCACAGCCCTTTTAGAAATCAAAAAGTGGAGGAAAGACTACTCCTGTTCCAAAATAATAGACACTGGGTGACCAGAACTGAAGTATGGACTGATCAAATGGTACACAAAGCAGGGGTTAACAATTCACTCTCCTGAGAACTAATTAGCAGTTCCATCCAATGCAAAGAATTTACATGTACTGAAGAATATGGAATTGTATCATAACGAGCTGAGATCATGTACAAACAATTACTGAAAGATTTCCAAATAGCTAAGAATGGATACAGAGAATTTTCAAGACCCAGAGACATTAACATGTGGTTTAAACTCTGTCCAGAGGAAACCACTTAAGTACTGGATTAATCTACTAAAGTAATTTAGTAGCAAGCATACTTTACAATTGTTTGCAATTAAGCATGGTGGTGAATAAAGAGAACACTTTAAAGAAAGGTATGTTTCTTAAAGTTTGTTTCAAGACAGCAAGAAAACACACAGTTATTATTTTTTTTCTTTCTTTCACAGACTTTGCACCTTTTTGAAAGATCACTTTGGGATCCTTAATTATCTATTTATTATCAGAACTTTCTTCAGACCCAGAGTTCTTTTCAGTCCTGTCTTGACTTCTTCATACTTTAAGCAAAGATGATGGGTTCAGCATGGATATCACTGTGGTATGGAAGATGACCAATAATTTTTCAACTCCTTGTGTGTGGTTAGATTTGGATCTCAAGTAGTTTTTTCCCAACCCTACAAGGCAACCTATTCCCCGTGAAACACTTGCCATGTGGGAACATACCTCACTACTCATTTGGGCTGCAGAATGAAGCAGGGCCATACAGTGGACAAAGGCCATGGCTGGCAATAGGCAGCACTGAATTATACAAAAAGTGTGAAGAAAAACGTCTGTGTGGCACATCCCTCCTGAGAGATTCCTCAGATCTCACTTTCAAGTCTCTCCATATATTGTGTATGACAGAACTAGTGTAACCAAATTTCAGGATACGTAAGTTCATCAGAAAAATGTACATGGGGGTGTGTAGAGATGGACTGGTGCAGATAACAAAGGCCATGAGAGCAGGATGAGGATGAACAGGAGGAAGCATTCTCCAGGTACCTCAAACTTCTTGGCGATTGAAAAGCATTTGACAGACAAGCCCTTTTCCTGCCAAAAAGAGCAATTGACACAATTAACACTCATCTTCTGGAAGACAGAGCAGTAAGCCACTAAAAGGATTCTTGCAGATAAGAGATATTGATTTTTTAATACTTTTAGACACTCAGTTACATCAGAGTCAAAGTCTTTCTCTGTAGTCGCAAAAATCAAAGCTTAGGAGTGATTTATTCTCACAGATTTTCATATCTAATACTTTCTCTCTTAACACAAGCGGATTTTCCAAAGTGTGTTAAGCATTGAGTCAAGTGTCCAAATATTTACAAAGCTGGTGCAAACTTGTAGTCTTTGCACTAATGCAGTTCAGGCAGAAATTTTACCAGGGGTGAGTCAGTTTCACATGCTGTATAAGCAATCATTGAAATTAAGGAAAAGAAAACCTTGACTGTATCTCAACTTTTTACCCATTCTAATCAGTAACTAGTTATAAATGTTAAGCAGAAAAACAGATCAACCTACTTATTTCTATGCTTTCGTATTGCCACAGGTATAGTCTCTCCAAAAACCCTGTGTGTGTGTTGGGCCCCGATTATTCTCTGATTGCTATTATGAATATTCAAACCCACACAATAAAGGTATAAATTCCTCAAGACCCATTATTTTTGAAGATAATGCAAAATCAAATAGTCATTTGATAAATAAATTACTGGTTTTAATACATAGAATTAAAGGCAAGGCACATATCGATGTCTATACAGTAAGGAGGTCATCAGAGAAGCTTTTTAAGATGTGTAAAATGAGACATGGAAGTGAAGAATGATCAACCAAACAACACCATACCCCTTCATGCCACAACCTTCAATATGACAGCTGGTATTTGTAACTTAATAATTAACGTCTCTTTATAGAACATGTTTTCTTAGCAGGAGTATCACTGCATAGGCGTTAAATTTCTATTTTCTTAATATTGTTCGTGATATTCTATCAACCAGACTTTTGATTTAAATAAAGAAAAAAAGAATAAAAGATGTATTGTCTTGATATGTAGTTCGGGCTAACCTGAAATTCCTAACTTCTCTGTCTCAGTCTCTTGAATGTGAGTATTCTAAGAACAGGATATGGTGCCTGACTTGATAGAAATTCCTTCCTATTCTTTCATCTCAACATCATAGAATTCCAACAAACTACCTGTATTTCTGTACACATAGTATTTATACAGTTAATCTTTGCTCATTTTTGCATTTGGCACCTGTGGTGTGATTGCTTGGTTACTTTCATGGAAAATTGTTCAGTTCCAGCAGAGCCTAGTCTGTTTTCAAATATCTACCTTTTCTTCTCTCTCCAGTTATACTCTGTTTTTCACAATACCACTGCTAAAGTAGCTGTTAGTACTGTAGTGGTGACTACTTTTCATCTTGTTCACATTGTTGCCTTATATGGAGACTGAGTATGGACTGCAAAGTTCTTATCATTATGTTTACCATCCTTACCAATATCTGAGCTCTCATGTAATGAGGAACTCCAGTGCTAAGCGTACTTTGGTTCCTTAGGGATTCTGCCTGTCCCTTCCCATTATATCTTCTGAAGTTCAGTCTCATGTCCCACAAATATTGGAATGTGGCAAACTCATTTTTCTCACACTCTGATAACTTTTCCTTTCAAATGAGATGTCCTTTCCTGTTTTGTGGAGTGTATATGTCTTTGCTGAAGTTTGGGTTTTCTTGACAAAAAATAGACCACTTTTTCCTGACAAGTGTAGAGTAGGAGATATCACCAGCCTCTTGGCTCTCTCTCTATTCACTTGATATAATAAAATATCAGAGATATGTGAGTAGATCAGCACATGGTTAATCCACAAATCAAATGTGATCTTCAGTATTTCCAAATTTTAAATAAATAAACATGTTATCTATGTTTATAAATACCATATAAGACACACACACACACACACACACACGCACTCATACACACACTCACACACACACTTGTATGCCTATATATTCATGGAGAGACAGAGACACAGAGAAACACAATAGAAAAAAGCACGTAGAGGTTGTACATAAATTAAACTGTTAAAATAAGCAACAATGAAGGATAACAGTATTTGTTTACATCCTGCTTCACCATTTGATCACTTATAAACACGGCTAAGAAAAAAAGCATTCCCCATGAGTTTGCTTCTGTATGAATAAGTTAATTTCCCAAATCACTAAAGTTGATCAGGTGTGGAATGCTTGTCAGCTACATGAGTCCTGAGCTTGTGTGCATGTCTAGCCACAAACATTTTAGATTTGCATTTGGGTACACTCTATTTTGGGGAATTTCTCACCACAATACATAATTTTCGTTTCTGTTCAATAATTGATCACTATATTAATTTTCTATTTGGGTTAATGAAAAAACACAGCTCTCCAAAACAACAAAAACAACAACAAAAAAAAGAAAAACAATACACGATTTTCTTGTGGGGGCAGGGGACATAGTCAGGTATAATACTTTATTAGATCTATTAGATTAGATCTGACCCATTCATATAAAAGTTATAAAAATCTAAGTGTAGAGAACATAGGGTAGACTTAAAGCTCTGAGAATTATGAAGCGAGAGTGCTGTTGAACATACTTGACCATTCAGTGGACTCTCTTCTTGTAGAAAAAAAAAATGCTGGAATGCATAGGATTCTATTGTTAGGCATTTCACACTTATTTTGATGTAGTGTAAATATTTGTCCATATTAAAATAAAAGAAACAAAAAACAAAAACAAAAACAAATAAACAACCTTCCCACAGCCAACACAGAGAATGACTATATTTTAATTTGAAATATTTTTACAGCAACTTACTTTTCATTAGTAATTTCTGTATTTGTATAGTTAGCTCTCTAGTTAGAGAGTGAGGCCTTTCTTCTCCCAGGTAAATTTCCAGAATATTAACTCAAGAACTAGAATGTTGTATTTACATTTGGATTTGTGCAGTAAAAATGACTCACGAGAAATCCTGAGGTTTCATAAAAGAAAACTTACTAAAGCTAAAAGCACACATTGCACCTGACATGATAATAGTAGGATATTTCAACACCCCATCCTCATCACTGGAGAGATCTTGGAAACAGAAATTAAACAGAGATGTAGAGAACATAATAGAAGTTATGAACCAAATGGATTTAACAGATATTTATAGAACATTCCATCCTAAAATATAAGGATATACATTCTTCTCATAACGTCAGGGAACCTTCTTCAAAATTGACCACACAATCGGTCCCTTAGCAGACCTTAACTGATACAGGAAGATAGAAATAATCCCATGCATTCTATAAGATCACCACACACTAAGACTTGTCTTCAACAATAACAATAATGTCAGAATGCTCACGTATACATGGAAGTTGAAAAATGCTTTACTCCATGACAAATTGGTCAAGGAAGAGATAAGGATAGAAATTAAAGACTTCTTAGAACTTAATGAAAATGAAGACACAACATTCCCAAACATACGTGACACAATGAAAGCAGAACTAAAAATAAAAACTTATAGATCTGAGTTCTTGTGAAAAGAAACAGGAGAGAGCATATATCAGGAGCTTGATAGCACATGTAAAAGCTCTAGAACAAAAAGAACTAAGTAAACCCAAGGGGGGTAGAAAGCAGGAAATAAAACTCAGAGCTGAAATCAATGAAGCAGAAATGAAAAGCACCATACAAAGAATCAACAAAACCAGGAGCTGTTTCTTTGACAAAAACAATAAGATAGATAAACCGTTAGCCAAACCAACCAGAGGTAAAAGAGACTGTATCGAAATTCACAAAATCAGAAAAGAAAAGGGAGACGTAACAAGGGAATCTGAAGAAAGTAAAAAAAAAAAATCATCAGATTCTACTATAAAAGCCTATATTCAACAAAACTACAAAATCTGGAGGAAATGGATAATTTCGTAGACAGATACCAGGTAGCAAAGTTAAAACAGGAACAAATAAACTATCTAAAGAACCCCATAACTCCTAAAGAAATAGAAGCATATATTGAAAATCTCCCAACCAAACAGAGCCCAAGTAGAGATGGTTCAGTGCAGAATTTTATCAGACCTTCTTAGAAGACCTCATACAAATATTATCCAAACACTTCCACAAAATTGAAACAGACAGAGAACTACCACATTCCTTACATGAATCCACAATTACTCTTATACTTAACCCACACAAAGACTCAGCACAGAAAGAGAACTTCAGACCAATATCCCTTATGATATTGATGAAAATATGAATATTTCATATTGATGAATTATGAATATTGATGAAAAATACTTATAACATTCTTGCAAACCGAATCTAAGAACACATCAAAAAAATCATCCATCATGATCAAGTAGACTTGAACCCAGGAATGGAAGGATGGTTTAATATAGGAAAATCCATGAATGTAATCCATCATGTAAACAAACTCAAAATTAAAGAGCACATGAACATTTCATTAGATGGTATAAAAGCATTTGACAAAATTCAACAACCCTTGTGGCTAAAAATCCTGGAAAAATCAAGAAATGAAGGCTCATATCAAAACATAGTGTGGGGCTGGGGATTTAGCTCAGTGGTAGAGCGCTTACCTAGGAAGTGCAAGGCCCGGGGTTCTTTCCCCAGCTCCGAAAAAAAGAACCAAAAAAAAAAAAAAAAAAACATAGTGTAAGAAATATACAGCATACCTGTAGCTAACATCAAACTAAATGGAAAGAAACTTGAAGCATTCCCAGTAAAACCAGGAACTAGAAAAGGCTGCCCAACTCTCTCCCTACTCTTTCTAAACAGGACTCCATGCCATAGTCAGAGAAATCAGACAGCATAAGGGGTTCAACCAGATACAAATTGGAAGAGAAGATATCAAAATATCACTATTTGCAGATGATATGATTGTATATACTTATTGACCCCAAAAGTTCCACCAGAGAATTTCTCAACCTGATAAATAACTACAGCAAAGTGTCAGGGTATAAAATTACCTCAAACAGACCAGTAGCCTTCCACTCCTCAATGGATAAACACGCTGAGAAAAAATAATGAAATCACACACTCCACCATAGTCCCAAATATTATAAAATAACTTGGTGTTAGTTTAAACAAGCAAAGGAATGATCTGTATGACAAGAAGTTCAAGTATCTGAAGAAAGGAATTGAGGAAGATCTCAGAAGATAGAAAGAGATTCCATGCTCATGCATTGACAGGATTAATTTAGTAAAGATGACTATTTTGCCAAAAGCAATGTACAGATTCAATGCAATTTCCATCAAAATTCCTACTCACTTCTTTAATAAAGCTAGAAAGAGAAATTTGCAAATTCATTCCGAATAAGAAAAAAGCCATGTAGCTAAAACTATCCTCAACAATAAAAGAACTTCTGGGGGAATCATCACCCCTGAACTCAAGCAGTATTACAGAGGAATAGTGATAAAAAACTGCATGGTATTGATAAAGAGACAGATGGATAGACCAGTGGAATAGAATTGAAGACCAAGTAATGAACGCACACACCCTATCGTTTGATATTTGGCAAAGGAGATAAAACCATCCAAATGAAGAAACATAGCATTTTCCAGAAATAGTGCTGGTTAAACTGGAAGTCAGCATGTAGAAGAATGCAAATAATCCCAATTTTATGACCATGTACAAAGCTTAAGTACAAGTTAATCAAGGACCTACACATAAAACCAGATACACTCAAACTAATGGAAGAAAAGGTGGGGAAGAATCTTGAACACATGGGCATTGAAGAACATTTCCTGAGCAAAACACTAGTGACTTATGCTTTAAGATCAAGAATTGACAAATAGGAGATCATAAAACAGCAAAGCTTCTGTAAGGCAAAAGACACTGTCATTAGGACAAAACTGCAACCAACGGATTGGAAAAGATTTTTGCCAATCCTATATCTGACAGTGGATAATATCCAAAATATACAAAGAACTTAAGAAGGTAGACTCTAGAAAGCAAAAATACCCTATTAAAAATGGGGTAGAGTGAGTTACAAGACATTCTCATTTGAAGGTTTTCAACTGGCCAAAAAACACCTAAATAAATGTTCAACATTCTTAGTCATCAGGGAACTTCAAATCAAAACAAATCTGAGATTCCACATCACACCAGTCAGAATGGGTAAGATATAAATCTCAGGTGATGGCAGATGCTGGCGAGGATGTGGAGAAAGAGGAACACTCCTCCATTGTTGGTGGGATTACAGACTGGTACAACCCTTTTGAAAATCATCTGAAGTTTCCTCAGAAAATTGGACATTCCATTACCTGAGGACCCAGTAATATCCCTCTTGGCCATATAACCAAAAGATGTTCCAACATACAACAGTGCAATATAGTCGAATATGTTCATAGCAGCCTTATTTAAAATAGTCAGAAGCTGGAAAGAACCCAGATGCCCTTCAAGAGAGGAATGGATACAGAAAATGTGGTACATCTACACAGTAGAATATTACTCAGCTATCAAAACAATGACTTCATGAAATTCATAGGCAAATAGAATAAACTAGAAAATATCATCCTACATGAGGTTATTCTATCAAAGAAAAACATACTTGGTATGCATTCATTGGTAAGTAGATATTATCCAAAAAGCTTGAATTACCCATCGTGCAATACACAGACCAGATGAAACTCAAGAAGGATGATTAAAATGCAGATGATTCACTCCTTCTTTAAAAGGGGAAACAAAATACCCATGGGAGGGGATAAGGAGGCAAAGTTTATAACTGATATTGAAGGACCTGCCGTTTAGAGCCTGGCTCACACGTAGCCCATACATATACAGTCACCAAAACTAGATAAGATGTATGAAGCTAAGAAGTGCAGGCTGACGATAACTGGATATTGATCCCTCCTGAGAGACACAGCCAGAAAATGTCAAATACAGAGGCAAATGGCAACAGCAAACCACTGAAGCAAATCAGACCCCAGTTGGAGGAATTAGAGAAATGATTGAAAGAACTGAAGTTAATAACAACAATCTCAAACAAACAGAGCTTCCAGGGACCAAATTTCCAACAGCAAGACTATACATGGACTGACCCATGGTTCCAACTGCATGTGGCAAAGGATGGTCTTGTTGAGAAACAATGGAATGAGAAACAATTTTTTTTCAGACAATGTTGTACCCCCAGTGTAGGAGAATGTGGGGAGGTATGGGGAGGCTGTGGGTGAGAGGTGAACTCCCTTATAGAAGGGTAGGGGGAAGGGTTAAGGGGCTTGTGGACTGGAAACCTGGAAAAGGGAATAACATTCGAAATGTAAACAGGAAATATCCAACAGTGAGAGAGAGAAAGAGTGAAGGAGAAAGAGAGAGAGAGAGAGAGAGAGAGAGAGAGAGAGAGAAAGAGGAGGAAGAATAAGAGGAAGAGGAAGAAGAAGAAGAAGAAGAAGAAGAAGAAGAAGAAGAAGAAGAAGAAGAAGAAGAAGAAGAAGAAGGAATTGAAAGAGAAAGAAAAATAAACTTCCATACTTCCCCATTTCCTCTCTTCCTCAGCTGTTGTTTAGGCAGTCATGTTAGTGAGATGCTATAAGTGTAATTTCTGGTGTTACTTTGGAACACCATCTCATAGTATACTTTAATCTCTTACAATCTTCTTTCCCCTCTTCTGTAATGTTCCTCAGCCTTGAATCAAGTGACATTTTGTAGATAGAGCCATTGAGACTGCACCTGAAATTTCTGTCCTGCATTTTGAAAGGCTGGGATTTTTACTGTGATCTTTGTTGCAGAGACTGTAATTAATTCTGTATATAAGGACACATGACTTTGATTGATGTTAGGTATGATACTGGCTTAAGTAAGTAAGGGACTGTATATACTCCCCCATAGTCACAGCTGCAATAGCCTTATATATGTGGCTAAATTACCAGTACCATCCATGTTCATTGAACAGGACTTAAGCAAAATTAGAGAACTGTTGGCTATCACCAAGCTATTTATGCCACTGCACTGCCCTTATGTTTATCCTGTCATGTTGATCATTGTGTTTTACAGGTATGATGTGAACAATCACTTGAAACTGACAAGACTGGTGATTGTAATTATATGATATACTAGAAATTAGACCCGTGCCCGGCATATCTTTCTCTTTAATAGTTACTTTCTGATACTCAGGAGAATGTAAAAGTTAAATTTAGTCTTAAACTAACAAAAGGAAATTAAACTTTTCCTGCTATAGAGCATTTTTTAAATTAAGCAAAATAAATATTTACTTGATGTTGGGGAAATATAATTTAATAGTATAATCCAAACACCTTTTAAGTGATTAAAAGTCACATGTAGTTGGTAGCTGTCATACTTTGTAAAATTGGCATCAGGATTGTAAAGATGAAATATTCTCTGCTTTATGCAAATACATAGGAATAATGAACAAAATTATGTACCAAGCTTCATGCTTTAGGTAAATAATTGCATTTATTCAATTGTATATAAGATTATATAATATTAGCTAGGTTTCAAGTGCATAATAATTATGATTAAATTATTAATTAAATATTAAAATAAGCATACTTGGGTTACCAAGTAAAATGGAAAATAAAATATATTAGAATAACCAAAAATATTTATTAAAAGCAAAATGATGAAAATATTGTTTACATAAAAGCAGCCTGGAGCTATATGTCACCTTAAAGTTTTATAGTGTGTTCCAGTGTGGTGTCCCAGCAGATAAAATTTCATGCCTTGAAAAACCAAGAACCTAAATTTGATACCTACACATATATGTTTTGAAGACTTCAATATTCACCACAACACCTGCACACATAAAAGGCTACACAGAATATTAATAATGAGACTAATGAGAACAGTAATAATAAGAAAAAGAAAAAAAACTATAGGAACATTTTAAATAAATAATATATTGTATTGGTCTCAAAATAGGAAATTAAACACATTTTCTTAGTACATTAACTATTCAAAGGAAAACTAACTGGCTTTTACTTCATTCTATATGAAAGCAAAAACACATGAGATCGATTGTGCAGAGGACAGAAACAGACACTTATCCAAGGTTCTATAAGAAAAATTGGAAAGATCTACTGTATAATATTAACATATTTAATCAAACACATCTTACAATGATAAAGGAAAGAAAACTGGAAAAAATAATGGCTGAGTGTAGTCTCAGCACCTAGAATGTGCCAAGATGTCTCAAATACAAAGACACCAGAAATACATGAGAAAATGATAAATAGGTTGATTTTATTATGGAATAAGTATCGTAATATTAGCTTAGTGGTTAAGAGCACTTATACTCATAAGAGCAAACACATTCATTTTCCAACATCCACGAAGCCACTTGCAACCAGCTGTAAAAGCAGCTCCAGGGGATCCCACATCTCCTGGTCTCCCCAGGTGCCTGTGTCCATGTGCACAAATCTATTCATACGCATTCACACATAACAGATCACTCAAATAAAAAAGATTCATGAATGTATTTTCTGCACATATTATGAATAGTAAACATTCTACATATGCAAACACAATTGCTACAATATAATAAGAAAGAAGACAATTCGCAAATAGTATGAAGAGTAAATTAAGGATTAAAGCTTACACAGTTCAGTAAGGATAAAATGTTAAACTTCACTATTGAATTGCAATGTGGATGTTAAAAAAATCTAACATTTGAATTTATGAGTAAAACTATTTTATAAATTATTTTATTTAAATACATTCCTTCCATTGTACAATCTCCTTGTCCCCTCACACAGTTACTCATCCCATTCCACCTCTTCCTTCCCTGACTCCAAGACGATGTTCCCCAGATTCTGCCAGGCCCCATAATCCCTGGGGCCTCAAAACTCTCAAGGATTAGGTCAGACCAGGCAGTCGTCAGCTATACATGTGTCAGGGCATCAGAGCAGATAGTGTATGCTGCCTGGTTGTTGGCTCAGTGTCTGGGAGATATCAACAGTCCAGAATAGTTGAGACTGCTGGTCTTCCTATAGAGGTTGCCCGCCACTTCAACTTCGTCAATCCTTCCCCTAATCCAACAACTGACAGAAATCAGAGACTGATACCGTTTTAAAATATATGTATCATTTAATTTTGAATGGTACACTATGGGTTCTTTGACAAAAAATTGATAGCATTATGTATTTATTATAGTCTTCAGAGATGGAAATTTGGCAGTATTTATACAAGTATTTCATTACTTTACAGCATTGAGATCATTCCAACAATGTGTTTTGTAATTTAAACAAAATATATTGTAAATAATCACCACTGAGTACAGTGCCAAAGTCAGTGTCCATGCTGATTTTCTGTAGCGAACTTTACTTAATGAAAATGAAAATAATCTGAATGCCAAAGTTAGGTTATTATTTAAACAAATGAGTAATCTACCATTTATTAAATGCATGATATTCCATGAAGAAATTCCTCATGCACATGTATTCAAGATATATTGTTAAATGAAAAACAAATGAGAGAATATTGCATTATGTAATTAAACTTTATAAACAGAAGATTAACATATATTCTATAATTTTGTCAATGTAGAGTAAACCTGATACAAGAGCATGGGAGGCAGTAGACAGAACAC
This sequence comes from Rattus norvegicus, assembly GCF_021556685.1. Taxonomy (NCBI): domain Eukaryota; kingdom Metazoa; phylum Chordata; class Mammalia; order Rodentia; family Muridae; genus Rattus; species Rattus norvegicus. The sequence continues at coordinate 281,528 of NW_028238780.1, forward strand.
TGGGAGTTCTAGGTCATTTTGAGCTACACAATGAGATCCAATTTTAAAAACAAATAGATCTGATTTGAAAGAATATCTGCCAAACCGATCTTAGTGGTTACATTTGGAAGTTTTAAGAAAGCAAGTTATTCTTTGACAATTCCATACATGCACAACACATGTATGGAAGCCCACTACACTCCCAATATCTTATCTTCCCCAACCAACATATCCTCTTTAGACCAAATCCCCTCAGCACATGCATATCTTTTATTTTTCCTTCATGACCCCCTGGATTTAACCTGAGTCACTTTTGTGAAAAAGACCATGAAGCTATACACTTAACAACTTGTAAGACACCAGTGGCTACATCATTTTCTATTCTCCAACACTTCGCTTAGTTCCTTTGAATAGGCAGGGTCAATATTATATAGGGTCTGTTCAGATAGATGTAAGTATTCTGAGTTCCTGAGTGCCACAACTGTATCAATCTCAGAAGACAGCACCTCACAGATCTCCTTACCTATTAATTAGCCCTTGAAAGAGGCCAAGCCCTGCATATCACCTTATCTCTACACTGGAAGTTATCTCCGGTGGATAATCATTTGAAAATGAAAACTTAGTTTTCTCCAAGGGAATCTCACTGGGTAACCAAACTAATTTTAAGGGTAGAATTCGTATAAAGAAATAAGGGAACTGAACAACATCTTTGGGGGATCCTTGTCTCATAATATGACAGGAGTTTTTATTCGGAATGTCTTTTTCCTTTTGTTATTTATTTATTTATTTATTTATCTATTAATTTTTACTCTGTATGCTTTGTGTATATATTTTTTCTTCGTTTTCTGTTTCCATGAAATACCTGATTGTGTGAATGGAAGTCTGTGTCTCTGTGTCTGTATCAGATTCTTGTAGCCTGCATTGGCTCTTTTCTATCTGTTGTTTTGTTCTATTCAAATTCATGAACTTTCATTTTATTTTTATCCCTTAGATGACTGTTTGTTTTCTAGTGAGAGTCAGAAGAATGTAGATACAGATGACTGGAGAGGAATAGAAGAAGGAGGGAATAGAGGAAAGGGAAATCATAATTCAAATACATTGCATGAAAAAGTCAAATTTTAAGAAAAGAATTTTAAAAAACATACTTTCTAGTGCCTGTCTGCCCACTTTTCTCAAAGGCTTAACAAATTTTATATTAAAAGTTAATAAAAATATTTTAAACCCTTTCCAAGGCAAGGAAAATTATTTGTTTACAGCCAATCTGGAACTGCAACTATGGGAGTGAAGCTTCTGTAGAGTTGCAATATTGCAATAGGAAATTCTTTAAATGCTTTCAGAGATATTAATCCACGGAAGTCCAGTGGGAGTTTCACATGATGGATGTTAGAAATTTTCAATGGGAAGATATACATTTTCGATACTTCAGTTCTCATGCAACTCTTCAAGATCAAATTAAATGTATGGGATACAATCAAGGAAGAGGTATGATCCTTTGAAATTTTCACAATTAACCCAAATAATACTAAAATACCATTAATAATTCAGAATATATTGTATCCTAAGCCCACATCAGCATGACAATTAAGAAATAGAAGTAGATGTGTATCAGTGGATAAAAGCTGTTTCTGGAGAGGCACTACTTTATTTCTGGGACAATTTCACTTCGTTGGTTAAATTAAAGTTTGATAATGAAGGCCTTGCTGTAAAAGATCATTCTCTCTCAACAGGAATTTCAAACCCTGATGTACAGCATGCTAGCATTTCAATCAATCATCTGAAGAAACCTTGATAATGTCTTTATAACATTAAAATAACTGTACAGGAGTTAGTGTTAATCAACATCTCTTCTTCAAGCAAAATACTTCTCATTTCATCCTTTGGTGTAACAAGATTCCAAATTCAATTTCATGTAAATTAGATGAAGATGATGATGTTGATGTTGATGATGGTGGTGGAGGGGGTGGTGGTGTTGGTGGTGGTGTTGGTTGTGGTGGTGAATATGATGAAGAAGTCAAAAACGATCTTTTGGGACAGAGAACAAAGCCCATACTATATTCAGTGTTTTTCCTATCTTTATTGTGTCTAGGATCGAGAGTGAAAAATAATCTATTGTAAGTGCTATGTTGGGAAGGAAGAGGTTTAAGCTCATCAATAGCCCACTATCCATTACAAGAGAAAGCAAATTTGTCCTGAGAAATATATATATATATATATATATGTATATGTATATATGTGTGTATATATATATATGTATATATGTGTATATATGTATATATATATATATATATGTATATATGTGTGTATATATATATATGTATATATGTGTATATATGTATATATATATATATATATATATATATATATATATATATACATGAAACCCTTACCATAACCATAGCAATGAATCAATTTAATTATGTGAGGCAGCAAATTGCCTTTCAGAGTTTAGCTAATTAATATAAAGTGATCATGTACAGAGTGCACTCCCTGGCTGTCAGGACCAAAGCCCATGAATTTTAGATCTTGTTGTCCTAGGATTTTAAAAGTGAATGACATAATTGATGGCAATGTGCAACTCTAAAAGTCTTACTATATAAATCACAGAGACACCATAAGATATGCTGATTATCAGGTTAGAACTTTTATATTCATAAGTATTTGGAGTTTCAAAGAGTAAAATTGTTGAGGTTAAGAACTGGGCATTTTTAGGTTTGCATTTCAATCTCTAGTGTGCAGTTTGGTTTTGGTGGATCATTACACAGTGTTTTATTTTATTTTATTTGAAGAAGTGATATAAGTTAACTGTACAGATTAATGAGTCTCAGTTTGATATTTCCATAATGCAGACAGCATGCACTGAACTAATGTAACTACATATTTTCACTGAATTTTCTGCAACTTACAAAAAGGTAGGATTCTCCATTCTATTTTTGGGAAAAAATGACTTCCATAGGATATAAAAATCCTTAATATATTTTCAGAACTTTTTCCTTATTTTAGAATTTTATTTATTCTTCACACACGAATACAATGTACCTTGATCACACCGATCCTTAACTTGGTTCTACTCTCTCTGGATTCATTCCATTTCCAGCTTCATGTTCTTTATATTTTCCTGTTTTATTTTCTTTATAATCTATTGGTTCACTGATTACTGCCTGTTGGGATCTTCCCTAATTCATTGTCTTAACTGTGTACAGGACTTGTGCATACGACTGTAGATGCAGTGAGTCCATTGGTCCAACAACTCTTTCATCTCTAGATGTCACGGTTGGATCCTCTCACTCCCCAATTTGGCCTTCTCCTTTTCTGCTGTTTCCCCATCCTTATGCTCAGCTTTCTTCTTCTCATGGTCTTAGCACTTATATAAGTTACACAGATCAACAGTAATTACTGCACAGTACACCTATACATTTCTCTGACCACAGATCATAAAAGTAGTAATGTATGGATAAAAACAGTTAGTATTGGAAGGCAGTTTAACAACATGGCCATTTAGCAAAACAGGAATAGTAGGATCCTCTCTATGGCCATTTGAGCCATGGGGAAAATGTGACCGTGCTTACAACATGACATCTGACTTTCCTTCTATAGTAGAGGCTTCAAAGTCAAAAAAAACAGCAGTTGGCCATTTTCATAAAATTTATATAATTGTCTTCATATTTCTGGATTTTCAACTGGCACAATGATATCTAGTTTCATCAATATCCATGCCAATGATATAATTTTGCTCTTTTGATGGTTAAAAAAAAGGTCTGGTGCCTATATAAATTATTTTTCCAATTTTGTAACATGGATATTTTGAACAGTGAGAAGGTAAATACAGTCATGGAGTTATACCTGGAATAGACATATTCCTCAAGGTACATATTCCTTCAGTGTTACTATTGAATCACAAATAATTTCAGTTTTCAGTTTTATATTAATTTCTTTAGTAGCTATATTGAATTTTAGATCCAACAAACATATACCAGGGTTCTTTGTTCCAGCAACACTATTCAAACACTGTCATTTGTATTTGTACTTCATCAACGATTTGTGGGTTTAGTAATTTTCATATAATTTTTGATAATTACTGTGCCATTATTTTAAGCATTTAATCAACCATATTGCATATTTAATTGCATTACTTTATTTCTGATGAATAAGGTATTTTGTGTCTTATAGATATGATCCATACATCAGATAAAGAGCCAGTAAAGTTTCTCCATCGTTATTTAGTTGGTATCTCTTAATGACACTCCATTGTGAACATGTGCCATATTTTCTGTATCCATTCTTCTGTTGATAAGCATCTAGGTTCTTTCCAGCTTCTCCTATTATAAATAAGGCTGCTATGAACATAGTGGAGCACGTGTCTTTGATACATGTTGGGGCATCTTTGGATATATGCCAAAGAGAGGTGTAGTTGGGTCTTCAGATAAATCAATGTCCAATTTTCTGAGGGACCTCCAGACTGATTTCCAGAATTGTTGTTCCAGTCTCCAATCCCACCAACAATGGAGGAGTGTTCCTTTTTTTCCACACCCTCGCCAGGATTTGCTATCAGCTGAGTTTTTGATCTAAGCCATTCTGACTGGTGTGAGGTGAAATATCAGGGTTGTTTTGATTTGCATTTACCTTATGACTAAAGATGTTGAACATTTCTTTAGGTATTTCCCTGCCAATCGATATTCTTCAGATGTGAATTCTTTGTTTTGCTCTGAACCCCATTTTTCAATAGGGTTCTTTGTCTCCCTGCCGGCTAACTTCATGTGTTCTTTGAATATTTTGGATATACACTCTCTATCTGTTATAGGATTAGTAAAGATCTTTTTCCAATCTGTTGGTTGCCATTTTGTCCTAACAACAATGTCCTATGCCGTACAGAAGCTTTGCAATTTTATGTGATCACATTTGTCAATTCTTGATCTTAGAGCATGAGCCATTTTTGTTTTATTCAGGAAATTTTCTCCAGTGCCCATGTGTTTGAGATACTTACCCAATTTTCTTCCCTTAGTTTGAGTGTATCTGGTTTGATGTGGAGGTCCTTGATCTAATTGGACTAAAGGTTTCTACAGGGCAGTAAGTATGGATCAATTTGCCTTCTTCTACATGCTGACCTCCAGTTGAACCAACACCATTTGCAGAAAATGCTATCTTTTTTTCCATTGGATGGATTTGGCTCCATTCTCAAAAGTTAAGTGACCATGGGTTCATTTCTGGGTCTTCATTTCTATTCCACTGGTTTATATGCCTGACTCTGACTTAAAGCCATATGGTTTTTATCACTATTGCTCTGTAATACTCCTTGAGTTCAGGGATAGTGATTCCCAGGGAAGTCCTTTTATTGTTGAGGACAGTTTTAGCTATCCTGGGTTTTTTTTTCCAGAAGAATTTATGAATTGTTCTGTCTAACTCCATGAAGAATTGGACTGAAATTTTGATGGGGATTGGAATGAATCTGTAGGTTGCTTTTGGTATAATTGCCATTTTTACTATATTAATCCTGCCAGTCCATGAGCATTGGAGATCTTTCCATTTTCTGAAATCTTTTTCACTTTCTTCGGAGACATGATGTTCTGCTCATGTGCTTATATCTTTTACTTGCTTGGATAAAGTCACCCTGAGATATTTTATATTATTTGAGGCTATTTTGAAGGGTGTCATATCCCTAGTTTCTTTCTCCGCTTGTTTAGATTTGTGCAGAGTTATTTTTATCCCCAGGCCCTTTGCTGAAATTGTTTATCAGGCTTAGTAATTCTCTTGTGGAACTTTTGAGGTCACTAAGTATACTATCATATCATCTGCAAAGAGTGCTATTTTGACTTCTTCCTTTCCAAACTTTATCCCTTTGACCTACTTTAGTGTCTGCTTGCTCTGGCTAAGACGTCTAGAACTGTATTGAATAAGTTGTGAGAGAGTGGGCAGCCTTGTCTAGTCCCTGATTTCAGTGTGATTGCTTTAAATTTCTCTCCACTTAGTTTAATGTTAGCTATGTATTTGCTGTATATATTTAGGTATGGGCCTTAAGTATCTGTCCTTTCCAGGACTTTTATCATCAAGGGATGTTGAATTTTGTCAAAATCTTTCTCAGCATCTAATGAAAGATTTTCATATTTGAGTTTCTTTATGCAATGGATTAGATTGTTGGTTTTCTGTATTAAAACATCCCTGCAAGTCTGGAATGAATCCTTCTTAATCATAGTGTATTATTGTTTAATGTGATGTCGGATTAGGTTTGCAAGAATTTCTTTGAGTATTTTTGTGTCGATATTGGTAAGAGAAATTAGTCTGAAGTTCTCTTTCTTTGTTGGGTCTTTCTGTGTTTTAGTTATTACAGCAATTGTGGCTTCATGAAAGCAATTCGGTAGTACTACATCTTTTCAATTTTATGGAATACTTTGGACAGTATTGTTATGAAAATTTCAGTGAATTTTGGATGGATTTCTGCATTAAACCTATCTGATCCTGGACTCTTTTTGGTTGGGAGAGTTTTGATGATTGCTTGTATTCCTTTGGGAGTTATGAGTTGTTCAAATGGTTTATCTTTTCCTGATTTAGCTTTGGTACCTAGTATTTGTCTAGGAAATTGTTCTTTTTCTCCAGATTTTCAAGTTTTGTTGAACATAGGCTTTTGTAGTAGATTGATTTTTTTTTTAAATTTCCTCTGATACTGCTGTTAAGTCTCCCTTTTTAATATTTGATTTTGTTAATTTGGACACTCTCTGTATCCTCTGTTTAGTCTGGCTGTGGGTTAATATATACTGTTGATTTTCTCAGAGAGCCAGGTATTGTTTCTGTTGATTCTTTGTATAGTCCCTTTTTTTCTACTTGGTTGATATCAGCTCTGTGTTTGATTATTTCCTGACTTCTACTCATCCTGGGTGTATTTGCTTCTTTTTAATCTAGAGGTTTTAGGTGTGCTGTCAAGCTGCTGATGTATCCTCTCTCCTGTTTCTTTCTGTAGGCACTCAGAGCTATGGGTTTTCCTCTTAGAACAGCTTTCATTGTGTCCCAAGAGTTTGGGTGTATTGTACCTTCATTTTCATTGAATTAGAAGAAGTCTTTAATTTCTTCCTTTAATGTTTCCTTGACCACGTTATCATTGAGTAGTGCATTATTCAACTTCCATGTATATGTTGGTGTTCTTTCCTGATGGTTTTTGAAGAACAGCCTTAGCCCATGGAAGTCTGGTAGAGTGCATGGAATTATTGCTATATTTCTGTATCCTTTGAGGCCTGCTTTTTGACTGATTATATGATCAGTGTTGGAGAAAGGGCCATGAGGTGGTGAGAATAATGTATTTCCTTTTGTTTTGGATAGAATGTTCTCTAAATATCTGTTAAGTCCATTTGGTTTATACCTTCTGTTAGTCTCTCTATGTATCTGTTTAATTTCTCTTTCCGTGATCTGTCCAGTGGTGAGAATGGGGTGTTGAAATCTCATACTCTTATTATTTGCGTTGCCATATGTTCTTTGACTTTAGTAAGGTTTCTTCTTTGTATATAAGTGCCCTTGTATTTGCAGCATAGATATTTATGATTTCGAGTACATCTCGGTGGATTTTTCCTTTGATAAATATGAAGTGTCCTTCGTTATGCTTTTGAAGGACTTTCGGTTGAAAGTTGATTTTGTATGATATTAGAATGGATACTCCAGCTTGCTTCTTCAGACCATTTCTTTGGAAAGATTTTTCCAGTCTTTTCCTCTGATGTAGTGTCTGTCTTTGTCTCTGAAGTGTGTTTCCTGTAGTGCAACATGCTGTGTCCTCAATACATATCCAGTGTGTCAATCTGTGTATTTTTAGTGGGTAATTGAGTCCATTGATGATGAGAGATATTAAAGAATAGTGATGGTCGCTTTCTGTTATTTTCATAATTGCAGGTTAGAAAATGATTGTGTGCTTCTCTTCGATTTGTTGTGAAAAGATTAATTTCTTGCTTTGTCTATGATGTTACTTGCCTCCTTGTTTTGGGGCTTGCCAGTTAGGGTCCTTTGCAGGACTGGATATGTAGAAAGATATTCTGTAATTTGGTTTTGTCATGGAATATTTTGGTTTCTCCATCTATGTTAATTAGGAGTTTTGCTGGATACAGTATCCTGGGATGGTGTTTTTGTTCTCTTAGTGTCTGTATGACATCTGTCCAGGATCTTCTGGCTTTCGTAGTATCTGCTGAGAATTCTGTTTTAATTCTGATAGGTTTGTCTTTATATGTTACTTGACCTCTTCCATTACTGCTCTTAATATTTTTATTTGTTTTTCGATTTTGGTGTTTTGAGTATTATGTGATGGGACGATTTCCTTTTCTGGTCCAATCTATTTGGAGTTCTGTCGGCTTTGTGTATGTTTATGGGCATCTCTTTCTTTAGATTAGGGAAGTTTCTTTCTATAATTTTGTTGAACATATTACTGTCCCTTGATGTTGACAGTCTTCACTCTCTTCTAAAACCTGTTAAGCTTAGGTTTGATCTACACATTGTGCCCCGCATATCCTTTATGTTTTGGGCTAGCTGCTTTTCCATTTAAATTATCTTTGACAGTTGTGTCAATGATTTCTATGGAATCTTGTGCTCCTTAGATTATGTCTTCAATCTCTTTTATCCTGTTGGTGATTCTCGCACATGTGACTCCTGGTCTCTTTCCTAGGTTTTCCATTTTCAGAGTTGTCTTCCTTGTGCTTTCTTTATTGTGTCTATTTCTATTTTTAACTCCAGGGTGGTTTTGTATATTTCCTTCTCCTGTTTTGCAGTTTTTCCAGTAGTTCTTTAAGGTACTTTTGAGTTCACTCTTTCAGGGATTCTACTTGTTTACTTCTGTATTTTCTATTGTCCTTTGTATTCTTAAAGGAGTTATTTATGACCTTCTTAACACACTCCCCCGTCATGATAAAATGTGAATTTAAATCTAGATCTTGCTTTTGTTTAGATATACACTGTTTGTTTTGATGGGAGAATTGGGTTCTGTTGTGCCTAAGTAGTCTTGATTTCTGTTGCTTGTGTTCCTGACTAGCCATCAGGTTGTCTCTGTAGCTAGCTTCTCTTGGTCTTTCTGTCGGTGGTTGACCGCCCAGTAGGCTTGTGTGTCAGGATTGCTGTAGACCTGTTTTCCTGTTTTGTTTTACCCAGTTATGGGAACAAAGTATTCTGTTCTCAGGCATGTAGTTGCTCCTGTCCACTCCCTTTCATCTTTCCCTGTGGGTGGGAACGAGAAGGAAATTCCCATACTTCTCCTAGGTCCCACTGTAGGGTGGGGACACTGATGGCACAAAATGTTTTCCTCTTGAGTCAGGAATCTTGGCAGAGTGTAGTCCTCTCTGGTTTCCCAGGAGTGTCTGCTTCTCTGAAGGTCTAGTTCCCCCACACTCAGGATTTTGGTACAAGGAGCTGTTTGACAAGTTCAGTTCAGATCCAGGCACAGTCTGGAACATGGTGCTTCTTTAGATTTACTCCTCCTATATTCCTGTGTCCAGAAGCACTAGGCAGTTTTGTCTTGGGCTAGAGGTGTGGGCAATGGTGGGCAGAAGTGGCAGTCTCTGTTCCTTGTACGCTTGGTATTGCCCACACTCCTGGGTGATCAGCTCTCTCTCCCACAGCATCTAGAATCAGGGAGCTCTGGGCCAGGACCACAGAAGTTCAGGAGCCTGCAAGAAACTGGAACTGACTGGTCCCAGGGCAGTTCTGCCTTTGTGTGTCCTGAGACCACCACTCAGCTCACTTCAAGCAGAAAAGTTTGATTCACCTCTTGTCTCAGGCCTGAAGTCACTCGTTGGGCTGACTTGCAGATTTCCATGAAGGCTGCAACCAAAAATGTTCTGCCCCTACTGCCCCTAGGTCCCTATTAACAGGAGGCCCAGATGGAGCTAGGTGTTTTTTTCTTGAGTCAGGACTGTGAGCAGAGTTCTCAGGGGTTTCTGCCCCTCTGACAATCTAAGACTTCCTCAACCCACATGAGATTAGGGTGTAGAATAATGTTAGGACCAGTTCAGATCCAGGAGCAGTTTGTACTGCAGGGCTCCTGAAGTTTGACTACTCCTATATTCATGTGTCCAGAGGCACTCTGCAGTTTCCTCTTGGGCTAGGAATGTGTGCACCGGTGATCAGAAGTGGCAATCTCTCCTTCCCTGTGGTCTCAGTATTGCCCACTCTTCTGGGTGATCAGTTTTCTGTCCCACAGAGTTTCCAAAGGAGATTCAAATGTTAATTCCCTATCCTACAGGTCTCCAGTCTTTCCAATTCTCCTCCAAAGTGTATTGGAAAAGACCCTTCTGTTCAAGGGGAGTACAACAAATCCCATCAGACAAAGAGGGCTGCAAAAGTTCTTCTCTTAAAGGTTATCTATGTGATTTCTCATATTCCACAAATGGATTAAATCCTGCCCTGTCTCCCCATGAGACTTTATTACCTTGGCCAGCTGCCAAAGCAGGGATCAGAGCCATGTCCACTCACAAAGACAGACAAAGATGCCTCCCATCTCCACCAAAGTGCCTTATGCAATCTGCTTCGGGTAAAATGAGTTTGAAACCTGATTCTGCTGACAAAGGGAATTTCAGAAGTACCCTATTAAACCAAGAGGACCTTCAATGTCCTATACTATTAAGAATGGGCTTAAATAATCACTTATGGTCCAAGGGGGACAAAATCCCCAAGTGAACCTCATAACACACATACCAGCCCAAGCAGAGACAAAATTTTCTGCATTTACACCATTAGTTCAAGGACCACTGCCAGTTTCAGAAGGGGCTCTTGAGAATTCCAAACACATGTAAGATGTGTTAGAAAATTCTGAGTCCACCCAAGGAACTCTTACGCCTTCCGAACATAAAAAAATATGTTCTAGCACCCTCACCATTTCCCCCTTGTACTGCAAATGTCCCTATACAACAGAGAATTATTCAAATATCTTCTACCACTGAAAAGGACCCACGTGACTTGTCATTAGGCTCAAAAGAGCCAGGTTTATCACAACACACAGTCAATGAGCCATGCAGGCTCCATATTTATACAATGTGCAGAGAAGATAAAACATCTCCTACATCCTCAGGGGACTCTAGGTCATTTTGTCCTGAACGGAGAGGTTCCAATATTTTCCACATATAAATCAGAGATGCTAGAATTTCCAAAACTGAGCAGTATTCTCTGAGTAGTACTCTATCTTATAAAGATTCTGTGAGACAAGAAACATCTACAAAAGAGTTCTACCCACAGCCACATCTTTAGGATTGGCTTGTGGATTGGACACATGTGCAAAAGATGTTCTAGGACATATTCCATCTGTAGAGAAGGTTATGGGTCGAATCATATGTGAACCAGGAGTAGGGGAACATGATATGCAAACACCAGTGTCTGTAGCATCCCCGAAATCTGAGGAAAGGGATTGCTTGGATTCCATTAGTGCAAAAGAATGCATATGACCTCCGCAAACTTCACAGGAGTCTATAGAACTTCCTTATCTCCTCAAGATTAGCCATCTTCCCCAACTACAGAAGATGCTACACACTCTTCCAAATATGCAGAAAGGGTTGCCTGTCCTTCTTTATACCCACAAGCGGACCCAGAACATTTGTAAAATACTTCAATGGCTCTGCACTTTTCCTTACCTTCTGAAGGGGCCTTGGAACCTGTTTTGCCTGTCAAGCAGGCTAGGGAAACTGACTCTTCTATACGAAAGTCTGTTTCCTCTTCTCTAGCAAAAGAAATATTTCTTGGAACTTCCTCAATTAGTCAACAATATGTAGAAACATCCTTATCTGCTCATGAGGCTCTCAGCCCTCTCACATATGCCCATGATGCTGTAGGAGAGGTCTCATCTTCAGAGGTAGCTCTAATACCTACACCCCATTTTGATGTCAGTCAGGATTTCTAAACATGTACAAGGTACATTAAGACCTTCCTCATCTGAGAAGGATGTCTTAGGATCTACTGCATCTGAACAGCATGCTTTACAACTATCCCCATCTACCCAAATAGATTTCTTTCACATGTCCACTCTGGACAGAAATACTCGATATTCTCCCTCTTCCAAAATGGACCACAGGCATCCGGTTTCTAGAAACAGTGGTTTAAGGTTTGTTCCTTCTGATGGAGTCTTGAAAAATTTCTCCTCTAAGGAAGACAGTTTCAACCTTCCCCCTTCTGCCAAAAGAAATCTTGTGCTATCTTCTTCTGCAAGAGAGACACCGAAAGCTACAACTACTCCTCAGGTGAGTCCCACACATTCTCCATCTGTCCAAAGGGCCGTGCAATTTTCAAAAAATGACGAAGGAAATGTGGAAAGTTACCAATCCTTTCAAGGGAATGCTGGACATCTCATGTCCTCCAAAGATGCTCAAAGTGATTTGTTATTGTGCAAATTAGACTTCAAAAATACAAAACCCTTTTATATTTCCAAAGGTCTGACGGAATGTCCACATCAAAAAAAAATCATTTGGACCTTATGCCATTAGCCCATGCATCTAAAAATCAATCTGGCTCTAGTACTCTTCCTGGAATACATTGACCACCAGCCATACAATCCCCAGGACAATTGAAATCTAAAAAGGGGTATCTAGAAACTTTACCATCTGCCCAAAAGTCTTTAGGATCTTCAGCAACTTCTCCAAGAGCTCGGTGCACCTAGAGAACAAAATAACTATAGTCATCTTCCCAGGGTATTTTCCCTAGAACCACATATTTCTTCTTTTATTTTATATCAAGACAGAAGGCCAGCTTCCTTCTCCCCATCTCTGATCTCTTCATCCTATCTGTTCTCCCTTCCAAATGGCTCTTTACTTCGAATTAGAGGCCAAATAGTAAACCATAGATATATAGAAGGAATATCTGAGAGGTAGTTGCTGTCAAGATAAACCTTGTGATGTCACAGAGGAAGCTAGTGTTCTCCAGGATGCAAGAGATTTTTCATGGAGGGTCTAATGATGATGTCACTGAGAAGTGCCATGGCCTACCTGCTGAACAGCTTTCCTTACATTGACCAGATTTGGAGGTGCCCTCTCCAGGAGTGTTTCCTGTGACACAGTAGAAATCTTTACATGCTACATCTCTCTAAAGCTGGAGACTTCTCTCTTCTTCATTAGTGATCACATGCTCTGAATGAAGAAAGTTATTCAGGGGTTTGTCATGGGTAGAAAATATCTAGGAACAAGGAAGGAAGGAGATTCTACTCGAGATTTAATTTACTCCACTTTCCAACCTTCTGACATAAATTTCAATTCCCTAGGTTTAATCTGTTTCCTAGTTGCCACTATTTTCCCTAAATACCTTTAATTGAATGAATATTGTGCTACAATTTGTGACTGGAAATTCATGGACCATGGGCATCATTTATGTTCCTGCATGTGTAATCAAAAATTTCATTTTTCCAATTCCATTTTTGCAATGAATTTGTCAACTAATGGGGCCCACTTATAGAGTGAATATAAGAGTGGAAATATAGTGTACCTACTTCAAATGATCAACTCCCCAATCCTTATTTTATCTATAAATTACCAGACATCAGTTAAGCAAAGGACAGCATGGACTATAGAATTTGGTTCTGTAGTTCTATTATATATCTTTTCTCTAATACCAACCTTCCTGTTTGTCCAGGGAAAGACTTGATGATTTTGGATGTTTTACCATGATTCTTCCTTCAGGCCAAACATTAGTTTCTGGGTGATGGGCAGCAAGAGGAATGGCTTGAGGTCCAGTGAAACCTCAACTTCAGTAGGTTATGAGAACAGGAGGGAGTCTATTTGGCATTGTCATTTGTGGATCATATATTCTTGACCTAGTTAGGCACAATCCATGTAAATATTCCATCAAAAATCGTAGTTGTAGGAGCCACCAAAAGTATATATAAGTTTAAAAGTATATATAAAGTATATATATATATATGATAGATAGATAGATATAGATATACGTATAGATAGATATAGAAATAGGTATAGATATAGTTATAGATATAGATGATATAGATATAGTTATAGATGATATAGATATATATTTTAGGTATAGATATAGATGATATAGATATAGATAAAGATATAGAGATAGAGATAGAGATAGAGATAGAGATAGATAGATATAGATAGATATAGATATATAGATATACCAGGCACCAAAACTAGATAGGATGATTGAAGCTAAGAAGATCATACTGCCAGGAACTGGATATAGATCATTCATGAGAGAACCAGCTAGAGCATGTCAAATACAGAAGTGAATGTTAGTGGCAAACCAGAGAACTGAAAATGGACCTCTTGTTTTAAGATGATAAGAAAGGATTACAACTGAATGGACTTTCAAACCCATAAGAACAACAATTCAACTAAGTAGAGATTTCTGGTACTAAACCAATATTCAAAAACTGGGCATAGACAGACTATGGCTCCAACTGCATAGGTATCAGAGTATGGTCTTGTTGAGCCCCAATGGAAGGAGAAGCCCTTGCTCCTCCCTAGGTTTGCCTCCCAATTCAAGGAAATGTCAAGGTACAGTAAGGGGGGTTATAGAAGAAGGTTAGTGGGACTGTTTAGGGATCTCATGGACAGGAAACTGGGATAAAAATAACATTTGAAATGTAAATATAAAAATATCCAATTAGGAAAAGTAATAAAAATTGCTTAAAAAATAAAAAAAAATATGACAGAAAAAAAGAAAAGTTAACTGCCAGCTAATCATACCTATTGACTCAGAAATCTAAATGGTAACTGTCAGGGAATGGTAGTCAGAGTAATACTAGTGGAAAGACTGAGATGAAGAAATCTCAAATAGAAGCACTTCTCTCTCCCAGTTATCAGTGTCAGACCCAAACTTCACTATAGGAATCCAAAGCAAGGAGGACTGTACTCTGAGCTGAGGACACAATACTTGTCTTTCCCTTCTTCCTTAGGACCTTTCTCTTCTGGGAAAAATTATAAAAGCCATGAGCTCTCACAGAACAACTGGGCCCTTTCCAACACCTGGATTTTGGAATAAAGAAATGAATGATATAAACTCTCTGACATCAAGGAAACATAACAAGAAGGGATGTCCAGATGCTTCTGGGAAGCCCTCGTTCCTGGTTCCCTTATGATAAGATTCAGATAAAGGCTATCTCTTCAGCAAACCAAGTCAACCCATAAACAGGGCTCACTGAGCTTTCCTCTGGGCCAAGTATTTTTTTTTTATTTTTTTATACAAATACACTCCCAATTGGTTCTTTATTCTGAATTGAAGGCCAATTATGAAACCCTGGAGGTACTGAAGGAATATCCAAGAGTCTGTTGCTGTCAGCACAACACTTGTGACATCACAGAAGAAGTTAGGGCTCTCCAGGATACAAGAGATTTTACATGGAGGGCTTAATGATGATGTCACTGAGAATTGCCATAGCCTACCTGCTAAATGATTTCCTTACATTTACCAGATTTGGAGGTGCCATTTCCAAGAGTGTCTCCTGTGACACAGTAGAAACCTTTACATATTCATCTCTCTAAAACTAGAGACGTCTCTCTGCTTCATTAGTGGGTACATGCTCTGAATAGAGATAGTTTGTTAGGGGCTTGGCATGGGTAGAAAAGATCTAGGAACAAGGAGTGAAGGAGATTCTTCTGGAGATTAATTATTTCCCCAGGTCCAATCTTTTGACATATAGTTCAATTCCCTAGGTTTCGTCAGTTTTCCATATGCCAGTATTTTCCCCACAGAACTTTAACCGAGTGAATATTGTTTTACATTTTCTGATTGTACATTAATTGACAGGAGACATATATTTTCCTGCATGTGTACTCAAAAATTTCATTTTTACAATTCCATTTTTTTTGCAATGAATTCGATAACAAACTTGGCCCAACTATAGAGTGACTAAACAGTGGAAATGTTGTGTACATACGTCAAATGATCAACTCCCAAATCCTTATTTGATCCTAATATTACCAGACATCAATAAAGCAAAGGACCACATGGACTATACAATTCAGTTCTCTAGTCACATTTGATATCTGTACTACAAAATCTACCTCCTGTATTCTGATTGCCAGACTTGAAGGTTTTAGATATTTTACCATGATTCTTTCTTAAGGCCAATATAAGAAACAGGAAGATGGCAGGGTGAAGAAAGCTAGAGGAACAGTGAAACCTCAACTTCAAGTACAGGAAAGAGTCTATATAACATTGTCATTTGTAAATGGTACAATCTTGACCTAGTTGTGCAGAATCCATGTTAACATTCCACCTAA
Organism: Rattus norvegicus; assembly: GCF_021556685.1. Classification (NCBI taxonomy): domain Eukaryota; kingdom Metazoa; phylum Chordata; class Mammalia; order Rodentia; family Muridae; genus Rattus; species Rattus norvegicus. The sequence continues at coordinate 297,682 of NW_028238780.1, forward strand.
CCAAATAGCTGGAGGAGGCACCAAAAGTGTGTGTGTGTGCGTGTGTGTGTGTGTGTGTGTGTGTGTGTATGTGTGTGTATATCAGTCACCAGTAATAGATAAGATTTATGAAGCTAAGAAGTGCATTCTGCCAGAAAACGGATTTAGATATGTTTTGAGAGACACAACTACAGCATGTCAAATAAAGAAGTGAATGCTAGTGGCAAACCAATGAACTGAAAATGGACCTCATTTTGGTAGAATTTGAAAAAGACTAACATGAGCTGAAGGAACCTTCAACCCCATAAGAACAACAATGCTAATGAAACAAAGTTTTCTGGTACGAGACTAATATTGAAAGACTCTACGTGAACAGACCTATGTCTCCAACTCCAGAGAATGGCCTTGTTGGGCAACAGTGGAAGAAGAAGCCCTTGGTACTCTCCTGGTTTGATTCACAGTTAAAGAGAATTTGAAGGGACAGTAAGGGGGGGGTTATAGAAGAAGTTGAGAAGGACCGGTTAGGGATCTAATGGGAGGAAACTCTTAAAGGGAATAATATTATAATTGTAAATAGAGAAATAAACATTTAAAAAGACAAATAAATTTGTAAAAATTAAAAAAAAATAAGATATAAAAGAAAAGAAAACTGACAGCTAAACACAGCTATTGACACAGAAATCTAATGGGTCACTCTCAGGGAATGGTAGTCAGAGAAATAATACTGGAAAGACTGAGATGGTGAAGTCTCAACTAGAAACACTTCTCTTTCCCGATATCAGTGTCAGACACAAACTAAACAATAGATATAAATAGCATGGAGGAGTTTACTTTGAGCTAGGGACAAAATACTTGTTCTTCCCTTCTTCCTTAGGTCCTTTTTCTTCTTGTCAAAAAGAATAATAGCCATGAGCTCTCAGAAAGAAAACTGTGCCCTTCCCAACACTTTTGAAATAAAGTAATGATAGAAACTCTCTGAGTTCAAGGAACCATAATATTCAGGGAAGTCCAGATGCTTCTGAGAGTTTCCCAGCTCTTGATTCCCATATGTGGAAGGCTCAGGTCAAGGCTGTCTCTTAAGAGAACCCACTCAACCCCTACAAAGGTCTCATGTAACTTTACCATGGACCACATATTTCTTCTTTTTTATACCAAGACAGAAGGCCAGGTTCCTTCTCCCCATCTCTGATCTCTTCATCCTCTTTTTTTTCTCTCTCAAATGGCTGTTTATTCTGAATTACAGATCAATTAGTAAACTCTAGAGGTACTGATGGAATATCTAAGAGGCAGATGATGTCACAACACTTGTGACATCACAGAAGAAACTAGGGCTCTCCAGGATACAAGAGATTTTTAATGGAGGGCCTAATGATGATGTCACTGAGACTTGCTATGGCCTACCTGCTGAACAGATTTCCTTACATTGACCAGGTTCAAGAGTGCCTTTTCCAGAAGAGTCTCTTGCGAAACAGTTGAAACCATTACATACTACATCTCTCTAAATCTATAGATTTCTCTTGGCCTCATTAGTGGTTACATGCTCTGAATGAAGATAGTTAGTCAGGGACTTGACATGGGTAGAAATCACTTAGGAACATAAAGTATAGGAGATTCTTCTACATAACATTTTTATTCCCAGGTTCATTCCAGTGACATACAGTTAAATTTTCTAGGTTTTCTCTGTTTCCCAATGGGCAGTATTTCCCTATAGACCATTAATTTATTGAATATTGTATTACAAAAAATGTGATCATGTTTTAGTTTTCTTCTCTTGCATAGTGTTGAAAAAGTGATACCCAATACAGTATTAGAACAAATATTACATAGTAACCTAAAGAAAACAAATTATTCCCAAGGCCAACATAACTTCATTAGTAAGCAATTTGATTTTACAGAGAAATGGTTAAGTATTGTATTATTTATCTTCAAAAATACTCTTATAAGAATCTTTAAAAAAAAACAGTAATATAAACATCTGTATAAAAATGTCATCTGCTTCAAATTATCAGAATGCACATCTGTGATTGGGAATCATTATTAAATCCTATCAGGAAGCAGAGGGTAAAACTGGTTCAGAAAGCAGTCATCAACATTCCAGCCTTTGTGACAGTCACACCATTAGTCTGTGCTGCCATTGTTCTTGATCCCTGACCTTAAAAGATCCCAGCCTTTCTGAACTACCAATTGTTCCATACATTGTTTTTTATAACAGAGTCAGTACGGAAAAGATCTTAGCCAGCTTCACAATCAATTTTATTTTTCCAAATGCTTTTTAAGGGTTGTGGTCCTTTTTAAGGGTTGTGACAATTCTACATTTCCTTGGTCAACGATAGAAGCACTGATCTACCCCAGGGGCAATTGCTAAAAGACCTGGACCACGGTTATTCCAAATGCCAATGGCTCTGCCCTCTGAGTGGTGGGAAGCTCCATGAGGATTTTCATGCTCTTCTTAGATTAAGAGAGAATGATTGCAATAACTGAGTGACACTCTGTGTGAAGTTCTCGTGGGGTTCATGACTCACCAAGGTCCAGGGAGACTGTGCTGAAGAGTGGGCCATACCCCAGGAATTCTAAAGCTGTTTGTAAAGCCTCCTTCACAGGCCTTGGCCATATTCCATGTCAGAATCAGTTTTGAACTATGCTTTTACCCTGGATAGAATTTCAAATACTATAAAGAATAGGGATAGTGGGCAGCCTTACATTGCCCTTGATTTAATGGAATTACTTTATGTTTCTTTCCCTTTAGATTGATGTTGGGTACCGGCCTGCTGTCCATTGCATCTATTATGTTTCTGTATAGGAATCATATCCCTGATTGGTCTCATGCTTTAAACATGAATGGGGGTTGGAATATTTTTGCAAGCTTTTTCAGCATATAATGAGATTATCATGTGGTTTTTCTCTTTCAGTTTCACTTTATAGTGAAATATATTGATGGATTTTCAGAAAATGAACCATACCTGCCTCCCACTAGAAATTAATAATTACACAGCATAAACTACAGAAAGTATCTCACATTTACATGCATACTCCAATAGCTCCACAGAAAACAAAAACAAAAAATACAAACAAAAAAAAATGCACCCCACTGAAGAGAAGTAATACTCACATACCTTCTCAAACATCCCAATCGAAAACACAAAAACCAAAAAACATGCAAGCAAAAAAACCATGCTTCCGCAACATCTCATTAATACCTTTAAACATTAATGTCCTCTACTCAACAGTAAAAGGACACAGGATAACACAATGGATTTAAAAAGAGGAAACATCCTTCTGTTGCACCCAAGAAACACAATCCAGGTACCGAGCTAGACACAACCTCAGACCAAGGGGTTGGAAAAGTTTTTCCAAGCAAATGGACACAAGAAACAAGATGGTGTAACCATTCTAACATCCAGCAAATCAGACTTTCTACCAAAGGTAATGAATAGAGACTGGGAAGGACACTTATTATGCATCAGAGGAAATATCCACCAAAATGGCATCTCAATTCTGGATGTCTATAAGACAAAGACAAAAGCAGCAATATTGGTGAGAGAAATATTGCTGAAGTTTAAATATCACATCGAAGCTCAACATTAATAGTGGGGTCCATCAATGTCCCACTCTCACTAAGGGCAGACCATTGAAACAGAAACTAAAAAAATAAATAAATAAATAAATGATGTCCCTAACACGGGGTTCAATTAAATTGACCACACTGATATCTACAGAATAGTTCACATGAACACAAAAGTATACACTCTCTTTTCAGTACCTCATGGAACCTTATCCTAAACTGACCTTGTTCTCCCACTATAAACAAGCCACAACGGATACAGAAAGACTATGCTAAGCATTGGATCTTCTCAGATCGCCAGGGATTAAAACTGGACTTCAACAATAAGAAAAAATATATAGGGGTTGGGGATTTAGCTCAGTGGTAGAGCGCTTGCTTAGCAAGTGCAAGGCCCTGGGTTTGATCCCCAGCTCCAGACAAAAAAATTATATATATATATATATATATATATATATATATATATATATATAACTCATTGAAATTCAATAGCTCCAAACTGAAGAACCACAAGTTCAGAGAAGACAAGAAAAAGAAAAAGCATTCCTAGAATTTAATGAAAATGAAGGCACAGATTCCTCAAACTTAAGGGACGTAAGGAAAGCAGTGTTAAGGGGAACATGCATATGCAGCACAGGGAGCTTTCATAAAGAAATCAGAGTGACCGCACACTAGCAACTTCCCAGCATATCCTAAATCTCTAAAATAAAAATAAGCAAATACATATTAAAGTAGGGGACAGAAAGAAATGATCAAACTCGGGGTGAGAGTGATCCATCAGAAACAAAGTGAATACAAAAATTAACAAAAAGTAGAGCTAGTTCCTTGGGAAAATCAAGCAGACATACAAAGCCCTAAACAAATAATGTAATAGGAGGTAAGACAGCATCCAAATAACAAAATCAGAAATGAATAGGGAGCCGCATAGATGGACACTGATGAAAGTCACAGAATCATTAGGTGTCAAAAACCTGCTGTCTGCAAAATTAGAATCTCTGAATTAAATGGATGATTGTATCGAAGGATAACACTGACCACAGGTAAACTGAGGTCAGATAAACTATGTGAATAGCTCTACAACACTTAAAGAGTAATTTAACCTTTAAACAGTAATTAAAAGTTTCCCCACTGTAAAATTCCCAGGGCCAGATTGATTGAGCACAGACTTCTACCAGATTTTCAAAGATATCTCAACCTACGCCTAAACACAGAAACAGAAGGAAAATAGCCAAACTGATTCCATGACAGCATTGTCGCCCTGACACCAAAATCACAAATCAACTCAACAAAGAAAGAATTTCAGACGAATTCCCTGACGAACATTGGTGGAAAAAAGACTAGGTAAAATGCTTGAAAACAAAATCCAAGGACATTTCAATCCGCCATCCAGCGACATTTAGTAGGCTTGCTCCTGAGGATGCAGGAGTGGATCAATCGATGAAAACTGATCAAAGAAATCCACCATATTAACAAACTGAACTGAAAAAAAAATTCTGCCCTCAGCACTTTCCATTAACGTGGGAGCTCTCCTTTGATTTTACTTTTTGGTAGTTGCATATCATGCAATATATATATATATATAGTATATATATATATATATATAGTAACATATTAAATTGTTATATCTTAATATTATAATATATAACTAATATTAATGTATTATATTAATATTAACATTTTGTATTATACATTAAATTATATTAATATGGTAAATATAATTAATATTGATATGTTATGTTACAATATTAAATTAATAAATAGTGATATAATAAATTAAATGAAATATTACATTAATATTTCAAAATTAATATATTAATTATTAATATATTTAATATGAATTTTTAATATGCACTATTACACAATGGTGTGAAGGAGCAGAATTGAAGAAACAAAGAAAAAAATGCAAGACTATCTCTTTAGATGCTGAAAAAGCCTTTGACAGAATAAATCGTCCTTCGCTATTTTTGGTCTCAGGGAGACCAGGGATGACAGGCACATACATAATGCAATAAAATACTAAAATAAATACAAAAATATTACATAAAATGAAATAAAGCAGTCCACCAGTTAATACCAAATATGGGGGGGAAACAAAAGGCAATTCGACTAAATTGGAGAATGAGAACAGACTGCTCATTTCGCAGCATCCTTTCAGAAAAGTCCTTAAATTCCCAGCTAGAGCAATAAGACAACCAAAGGAAGTCGAGGGGATGATATTGGAAAATCAGAACTCAGTTTATCACCATTCACACATCATATAATAGTGAACATATGTGATCCCAAAGATTTACCAGAAATGACCTACATATGAATAACACCTTCAGCCGAGTGGACGGATGAAAAATAAAATGAAAATAATCTGTCATGCAAATAACAGAGAGGCTGAGAAGAAATTAGGGAAGCAATGCCATTCACAATGGGCATATGTGTATATATATATATATATATATATATATACATATATACATATATACATATATATATACATATATATATATATATGAAATATAAAATAACTCTAACCTAGCACATCATAAACATGTCTGGTGTGAACTCCAAGTCTCTGAGGAGAGAAACTGAGGAAGGTAGCAGAAGACAAAAAGACCTCCCATGCTCATGGACAGGTAGGATTAAGAGATTCAAAGAGGCCATCTTACTTTTGGGTGAAGATACAAAGTTGCTATCTCACTGTCAGGTGTGACATGGTTGCCAAAGTGCATGCACGACAAGACGCAATCTTGCAGTCATGTGTGGAGTCAAAGACGACATCTTGCTATTTGGGTGTGACATGGTTGCCCAATGAGCACATGTTACCTCATTGGCTGTGGAGGCAGGGTCAACCTGAAACATCTCTAGCTTTCTAACATGCAGATGGTATCACAATTTCTAAATCACATAAGTCACCGAAAATAACCAGGGTAAAAATCTCTAACAGAGGGATGGCAGCCACTACTGGAGAAGGAAATGGATTTGGCGTCTGTAAGAACAAACTGCTCATGCCACACCATTCAATCAGCCCAAGCATCATTGGATGAGGAGATCTAGATTTAGATACTGAATGTTTAATGTTTTCTTGGGAAATTTTAGCTGCTTGCTACGGTTCACTATTATCAGGAAATATTTGAAATGGTATACTATGCAGCTGTGAAAAATAAGGACATTGTGAAGCTGCAATCAACTAGATGTAACGAGTTGAGAAACCTGAAACCTCTGCGTGAGATCATTGAAGACCTCGAGAAAAGGGAACACTGGGCCTGGGTCACTGAAGACACAGAATTCCATAGAAATTACAAGAGACATGACCGAAGAAGGAACAACTTTGTCTACTGGACTATGGAGCAATGGTTAGAGACCCTACAAGGGGAGATCTCTATTAACAGAAAATTTAATCCAGAAATACTGTTGAGGAAAGCTTGTTGGAATTTCTGAGCCCAATGAACCCATAAGAAAACACACAATCTGGTTATTATAATTACAATCTATACATGTGTATTGGGCAGATCTAACGCTATCATAATGTATTCCCCAACCAGAAAACACGTTCCTACATGTGCTTTCTCAAGGACATATGGATTCTTTCCATCATTACTTCCTCCTCTTTTTCTTCAGTTCTCTGCCTTTCCCTCTTACCCTCTTCTGCCTCTCTACCTAACCCCGCAGCCAAACCTCCAGTACCAACTTTCCCCTCTGGCTCTCAGTAATAGGCTCTAGCATTTACTGACCGGTTATAATGGGAAGAAGGTTCATATGCCATCTCCTAAGTCCATGACAGAGGGCCAGTCGGGGGGAAACCTCCTTAGAGGAAGCAGATAAATATCAGGATACAAATTACTTTTGCTAGGGGAAGAGCAAATACTTATAATGCTTTCCATATCTATCCAGTGGATTCTGATAAAATGGGGAATATTCTTCCTAAAGAACCGGCTATACTACATCTTGTCTTATATCTGAAAAGACCTCTGCCATACCGCAAGGACATGTACTCCATTATGTTCATAGTGGATTTCTTCATAATGAACAGAAAATAGAAATAAGCCAGATGCCCCTCAACCAAACAATGGCTACAGATAATGTGGTTCCTTTACACAATGGAATACTACACATATATTAAAAATAAGGACATTGAGAAGCTGCAGTCAAGTAGATGGAATGAGAAAGTATTATCCTGAATGAGGTTACTGAGACCCAAAGTAACATGTACATATTCACTTAAAGGGGGTGTTAGGCATAAACTACAGAATTCACACACTAAGATCTACAGAACCAAAGAGGATAAAGAAGAAGAAAGGGCCAAGAAAAATTCTTTAATTTCACTCAGAAGGAGGAATAAACTAATGAGAAGAGGCAGATGGAAGGAAAAGACTGTGTGCCTAAGGGGATGGGAAGGGAAATGGGGTTTGAGAATCATTTCTTGGGAGAGACGGGCAAGTGGGACAGAGGGCCAAGAGAATAAACTGAAATCAAAGACTGGGCAGGGTGGGTGCTATCTCTGTGATTTCCCTGCAATCTGGGATGGGTGAGACTACCCCTGCGTCCATGAGAGTGACTTATCTGAGACTCTTAACAGTGGGGATACAGATACTGAAATGTTCACTTTCTTCAGCCAGAGAGGACCCAAGGTGGAAGGATAAGGACTCAAAGCCACCCCCAAAATTTTGACTCAGAAATTGCCTCCACCATAAGAAACACATGGACAGAAATAGAAAAGGAAATGAGGGAATGGCCAAAGGATAAGTGCCCGGATGTGAGCCTTATCCTAATGGCAAACGACAAACACTGACATTATTAATGGTCCTTTCTTGTGTTTGCAGACGGGAGGGTCGCGTTATGTCCTCAGCAAGGCTCCATCAAGCAGCCGACAGACACAGAAGCAGAGGTGCACGGCCAAATACCGGAAGGAGCTCAGTGATTCTCACTGAAGAGCTGAAGGAAGGACTGACAAAGTAGAGGAGCACAATGGTCTTCACGTGTGTTCACTTAACCTGTCGCCTGTCTGTGGATCCTGTTCTCTTACTCGGGCTGCGTTTTCAGTACCTGATGGGAGACAATGAATCTAGTTCTGCAGAGACTTGATGTGCCAGGGGAGAGGTTGCACCAAGAGGGGCCCTCCACTCTGTTAGAGAAGAAGGGGAGTGAATAGAAGGAGGGGCTGTAAATGGGTGGAGCCTGGAGGAGTGTGGTGAAAGGGCAGCATTCAGAATGTTACCTGTTGAATATATGCAACTATTCAAGCAAGGGGCGCAGGCATGACATCACTGGGATGGGGGCGTGAAATCATGGGTGTTGGGCATGACATCATGTGGGTGGGACATGACATCATGAGAGTGGGACATGACATCATGGAGGTGGGGGCATGATATCATCGTGATGAGGGCATGATATCATGAAGCATCATGGAAAATAGTTGAAATTAGGAAAAAAAAAACACCCCGAGAGTGAACTGAGACCTAGGGAGACAAACATGGCGCACGTTTACCTATGGATAGTATCAGCTGTGAGATAAATCTTATTCTATCTACAATCCACAAATGGAGAGAGGTCACAGGAAAGGTGAAGGCCGGTGAGGGGAAAGCATTGACCTCTCTGAAAGGAAAACTGGAACAGATTCTGTGGATGAGTGAGGGCGACTGAGGACATGAGCAGAAGGTCAGAAGGGAAGAAGGAGAGATAGCGCGGTGCAAAGAGAACCGGCCAGAGTTAGGGGACATACGGGTTAGTGCAGAAACTTGATGGATGAACTGGTTTATTCACGGCATCTAGAGGGCAACCTCCCGAGGATGTAATCTGATAGAGAACGCAGAGTCCGAACCTTCAATCCTTTGAAATCAAGGGAGTAGGACTTCAGGATTGGGGATGGTCACATTCAGTCGAGTCCGTTTCTGAGGAAGTCAAATGGAGATGCCTGAACAACAGACGGATGCTGGGACAGAGATTATAAAAGCTCAAGCAAATGATGCCTTCCTGGTACCTTAAGCCTATTATCGATGTAAATGCACCCGAAAACCCCTTCCCCCTCTCCAAGATTTGTGTAGCCCTTGTTCAACCTGAGTAAAATATATGCACACAGCACGTCCCTGAATACCTTCTAAGAGAGTTGTGACACTGAATACCTTGGAGCAACCCCCAACTCACTTGCAGGCTGACCAATATTCTGTTGACCGACTAGTTCCTGGGGCCACTTCATCCTTTTGCACCTAAACACTCTAGGAAGCATACATCAGAGATGTGTGTGTGTGTGTGTGAGTGTTTGTGTGTGATTGTGTGTCTGTGTGTCTCTCTGTGAGTCTGTGTGTGTGTGTGTCTGTGTGTGTATTTTTATGTGTGGGAGAGTTTGTATGTGTGTGTTTCTTTGTGTGTCTCTCTGTGTTTATGTTGTCTGTATATGTGGGTATGTGTGTCTGTCTCTGTGTCTGTGTCTCTGTGTGTGTGTGTCTGTCTGTTTGTCTATCGGTCTGTGTCTCTCTGTGTGTCTTTGTGTATGCGTGTGTGTGTCTGTGTTTGTGTGCATGTGTGTGTGTGTGCCTGTGTGTGTGTGTGTGTGCATGCGTGTGTGTGTGTGTGTGTGTGTGTGTGTGTTAGTCATGCACAAGCTAACCATCCTTACACACAGACTGTCTGGTTTGCTTTTCTTTTTGGAAGGTTGGCAAATCTTTCTCTTGTCCTAAGAAAACAACACCCTGGTTCTCAACTCTCTGTGAAGACATGACAGGTTGAGTGATTTTCATGTATGAGGAGTCTGTCCTAGTGAGAATTACTTTAATGGATTCAATAACCCTTGAAAAACACGTCTCTACATTTACTTTCCATAGTCTGTGATCCCTTGAGGGGAATATTCCATTATTATTATTATTATTATTATTATTATTATTATTATTATTATTATTGTCATCATCATTATATATATATATTATTATTATTATTATTATTATTATTATTATTATCCCAGAATTATTCCATTATATTATTGTCTGCGCTGTTACTAGTTTGCTAATATTCACTGATGCCAGGAAAGATTATGGTTCATGTGCATCCCAATGGACGGCCATGTTTTAGTTCTTGAAACTGAAAGTTTTATTTACATGTTCCCTAGAGCAAATACATGCAAGTACAGAAAGTTCCTTAGTCTTCTTCATGAGACTGACACCCTCACATAGTCCTCTGATCTATTTGAGAAAGAGAATTTGGACGAGCAATGGAAAGGTTGGTGACCAAAGACCCAAGGTAGGGAGAAATAATGCAATTTTTCACAATGTTTCAGGCTTTGGGGATTGGTAGACATTAAATAACCATCTCTTCATTCATAGCAGGAATAGTCAAAATTATTAAATAATAGTAGGCTGAAAAATTTAACAACATATGTATGATGACTAATTTAAATTCCATATTTCGTCTCTGGAACATTACGTATTCTTTTTCAGGTTCTTCTTGTAATTCTTTGAAAACGTGGAAACCAGTATGTGTTTATCTGTACACATTCATAAAGCATGGCCGTCGCTCTAGTGATGGACAGATGACATGACTATCAAGAGACAGACTGACTTTCTTGCCAAAGGAGTAAATCTTCATGTTCACGGAGCCAGTTTCATTCCTAGGTGCAAATGATTAAAATACCCTGAGAATGCTTCCTCCAGCAGCTACCGTTTCGTATATGTATTAATATCTTAGGATGTGGGTTTGTTCTTTGCATTTTGTTTCAAGATCTACAAGAAAGTTTCGATTGTGTATACTATTTGGAGATGTTGTCTTTTATCTTTTCTATCGTTGTATACTGGGTTGTAGACACTCAGCATTTTCTGATCCATCTCTCACATGAGGAGCTGCAAATGAGATGAGTCTTCATCAGGAATAAAGGAAAGAAGACAGGTAAGGTTATAGATGACTCCCTGATGTATTTATCTCCTGTGAATCTGAGATGACTGTTGTCATCAACCTGTATATATAAACTTTAACTTTACAACAAAGTACACTTACATGAGTTTAAACCATTGTACTTTTCATTTTGGAAATATTTGCAATAAAGAGAGCATTCAAAGTAATAAAGTTGTGTGATGTATGTAACTCTTTTAACAGATTCCCTTGTATAACTTAATAGAATATATAAATGGTTTTCCTTCAAGTTGAATGTAATAAAGACAGTGACTCTTATATCAATATATGTAGTAATTGTGGCCTCTATAAAATTTAATATGTTCATATCTTGCCTAAACATTGACCACAATTACTGAAATTCTTCCTATACTTACTCAGTATTTTTCCAAAACACTGACTTTAAAATGCATTCAGCAGAATAGATATTGAGGCGTATGGAGGAAAGGAGGAAACTGAATGGGAGGGGAGGTAGAGAAGGGAATGTGTAGGAGGAATTGGATATAGTGGGTTTGGAGGAACTAGGTATAGTGAATGAAGGGAAAAGGGAATGGAAATCACAAGTGTGGGGTGTGCATCTCTAGGAAGTGCCAGAGACCTGGGAAAGGCAAATCCCCAGGGTGTCTATTGGGGTGACACTAGCAATGGGGATAAGGATTCTTAAAATGCCACTTCTGTTGCCACACATGACTACCAGTAATGTGACAAGAAAAAAAAAAAACCAACAACCAAAAAACCTTCAGTCCAAAATGAACACAACCTACAAGACCTTCAGAGACAAAGATAGATAGAGCAGACATGGTAGGTACTTCCAACCAATGGTTAGCACAGATTGATATCTACCCCGTGGGCAATCACCGATCGCTGACACTATTACAGACACTCTATCATGCTTGCATACAGAATCCTAGCATAACTGTCCTCTGAATGAATCCACCCAACAGCTGAGAGAAAGAAGTGTAAAGATTCACCACCAAACATTAGCTGGAGCTTGGGGAGTCTTTAAAAAAACAGGTGAAGAATCGAGGTCCAGATATTATGAGGGACTCCACAGGAAGACCAATAGAGTCAACTCACAGGGACTCTTGTGGTTTGCCAAACACTGAACCACCCACCAGAGAGTGAACTTGTACTGAACCTGAGCCCTTAGGACATAGGAAGGAAATGTGTAGCTTTTTTTCTTTTTATGGGTTCCCCCGACAATGGGTGTTGGTGTACCCTGAGGATGGGATGTAAAGTGAGAAAATAAATAAATGAATTTTAAAGACACAGATGTCTCATCTATAGACAACTTGTTTGGGAAAACCCAATTCTAGTTGTTCGGTACCCACATGAAGACAAAGCCTGTGGAGAGCCTATACCCTTAGAGGCCATAATCCTTTTCATTCTGTTCTTCAATCAGAGTTCCAAGCTCCACCCATAGTTTGGCTAGTTGACGTCTGCTACTGACTGAGTCAGCAGCTTAGTGGAGCCTCTCAGAGGGAAGCCATGCTAGACTCCTTTCTCCAAGCATTACAGAGTGTCATTAATAGTATCAGGGATTGGGGCTCATCCATGGGGTGGTTTTCAATCTGCACTAACCATTGGTTAATCATTCCACTCTCTCTGCTCTATGCACTGCCTTTTTATTTCTTGTGGTAAGAATAAATTTTGGGTCAAAAGTTGGTGTCTCTATCATTCCATTTGGTTTGATCTCTGGCTACAGGAGATGTCTTCTTCATGTAGATATCACTGAGGCTGTGAGTCTCAGCTAAGAAAACACCCATTGATTCAAGGGCATCTCTTACCCCAGCTCTTTGCCTCTTTCTGGATATGACATCTACCTTACCACCCTTATCCATGTAGACTGCTGTGTCTGTCCTCTGTAGCAGAGGATGTGATCACAGAGACTAGATATGCGAGCAGAGGAGATACCTGTGAGGTCCCCTCCTGCTCAGAGGAGAGAGGGCTAGAGGAAGGATTGTGAGAGGGGTGAACGGGAGGGTGGCAGTGTGCAGTATGTAAAGTGAATAAATAAACAAATAGCTTTGAAAATATCTAAGTATACTTGATGGTAAGAAGCAGGTGTGTGTGTGTGTGTGTGTGTGTCTGTGTGTGTGTGTGTGTATGTAAGTAAGTAAACTTGAAAGTAAGAGCAGTTGTGCATATGTCTGTGTGTGTGTCTGTGTGTGTGTCTGTGTGTATATATTATATACATATACATATATATACATATACATATATATACATATACATATATATACATATACATACATACATATATATATATATATATATATATATATATATATATATATATATATATATGATGGCAAGAAGCAGGTGGCTATGTGTTTAATATTAACTTATCACAATTGAGAAAATAGTGGTCTATGCAGAAGACAGGACAGTTTAGGCACTATATTAAGAAAAAAATGGCGTTGCTGAAGATGAAGGTATGATTCGGTGATTAATAGCATTATCTGTTCTTCCAGAGAACCCAGTGCCGATATACAACTCCCGAGTGACAGCTCACAAGTGGCTGTAATTTCAGCATCATGGAATCTCACACGCTCTTCAACCTCCTGGACACTAGGCATGGATGAGTTGCACACGTGAACAAGCAGGTAAAACTCTTACATATGTAGAACAAAAAGTATAAAAACAGAACAGCAGTTCCTGGTTGACATAATTTGATTTTTGTGAATATTCATAGTGATAATCGCAGTCAAATAAACACTTTAGTAATCTATAATGCAATCAAAGCCACTAAAGTTAATGATCACGAGTCACTTAAAATCTATTGATTTAAAAATTTGCAATAAAAATTTGCAGTCATGAAATTAAAATTTTATTAATATACAAATTAATAAACATTAATATTCTCATATAGAGCTGAAAATAATACTTTCCACCTATTTGTTTGGCTTTTATAAATATTGCAGTTTGTGGTTAGTTTGTTGTTGGTTTTTGTAGGAGTTCATTTTCAGGTATTATCCCATAATCTCTGTTGAGGCTCTCTTATGTTGAATCTAGGAAGGTTGCTATATGTTTTTTTCTTGTCTGATCATTTTTATCTATGTATATAACAAAGATACTTATGTTCTTGGATCTTTCCAGTATTGTCAAGCTGATAGCTTTTAGCTGATAACTTGAGAATATTTAATTTTTGAAGATCATTTTTGAAACTATTTCCTGATGTCTGTACTATCGGTGTTGTAGATTTTCAAATACATGTAAAACAGCTATTCAGGAACTAATCATGCATTATGTCTACTGTTGTTCTGTCATTTTAGAAGAAGAAATCAGAAAGGGGTGGAGGTTGAGGTAAAGGACTCGGTGGGGGAAGACAGGAAGTAGGGCAGCATTTGAGATATAAATTAATAAAATGAACAAATACCAAAAATAAAGCTGAAGTCAAAATGTACAGGGAAATCAAATTTAATTGATAGGAAACAGTACTCTTTTTTTATCATAATCTAATTCCTCAATTTTATATTCCATAATCCATCTAACAAGTAATTCTCAAAAATCAGATAATTGAAAAACATTAACATATTACAAGTACCACAGTGATTTGAGCAAATCATAAAAGCAATGGTTCTACTACTGTACATGTTCTATGCCCGTATAAATCCAGAAATCCAGTTGACCCTTAATCATTACATATCTTTGTTTATTCTATTCTGTGATAATTCATTACTATTTTTATCTTCTGTGACTACACCTTTGAAGTGAAATAATTACTTTGCTAGAATGTCTCTGAATTTGGATTTGCCTAGTGTTTTTTCTCTTTTAGGTCGAGATTCTATGTACTTGGCAGAGATGCCAAAAAGTGTTTCCTGCTTTGTTTATCTCAGTTCAGCATTAGGTGGATGACTGGCATCTTAATAACACCCAATTAAGGAGCAATGAAATTGTTTTAAATTATTTTTCTTTTGTAGTTTAAAATATTTTAATGTATTTTTCTTTTATATTTTCTTTTAAAGTAATAGAAGTTATAGGAGAATTACTTGAAGACTATTTAAAGACTGTGTGTCTCTTCAAAACTTTAGGCTTTGTTTTCAGCTTCTCCGTCATTTTTTTCCAACTCTCTGGCCTTAATGGTCCTTACTGCGTGTAAGTAGACTGAGAACAATGATTCTGAGGAGAATCTAATCATTGTCTTTCTGTATAGGTGACTCATGCCTAAAATAATACTCTAGATTTAGTGTCATTGTAATTTATATTTTAAAGTCTTCCATATTTTCTGCACACTTGAAAAGAATTCTATTTTTCTTTCATTATACACTATTCTAATTTTATTTTATTTTATTTTATTTTATTTTATTTTATTTTATTTTATTTGGGAATAACAACCAGAATCTAATTATCTGACACAAGCTGACCATTTATATTAGTCTTCTGTCACTTGTAAACCCACTTAATTTTCTGTATAATGTGCAGATAAATGCATGTGTATGTGTGTGTGTGTGTGTGTGAGTGTGTGCGTGTTTGTGTGTGTGTGTGTGTGTGTGTGTTTATCTGAAACACGGATGTTGATTTTGAGAATCACCTGGCTGAAATTCTTTTCCACCGCCCTCTTAGAAATCATAAAAGGGAGGAAAGATTACTCCTGTTCCAAAATAATAGGCCCTGCATGCCCAAATCTGATATGTGGACTCACCTAATAGTACAAAAAGCAGAGACTAACAATTTACTGACCTGAGAACTACTTAGCAGTTCCAGTCGAATGCACTGAATTTACATGTACTGAAGAGTTTGGAATTGAAACATAATGTGCTGAAGTATTTT
This sequence comes from Rattus norvegicus, assembly GCF_021556685.1. NCBI lineage: Eukaryota > Metazoa > Chordata > Mammalia > Rodentia > Muridae > Rattus > Rattus norvegicus. Next base: position 313,859 of record NW_028238780.1, read on the forward strand.
CTTGGAAGATTTCCAAATATGTAAGAAAGGATACAGAGGACTTTCAAGGCCCCTGAGACATTAGCATGTGGTTTAAACTCTGCCCATATCAAAATCTTTAAGTACTGGACTAATCTACTAAAGTTATTTAATAGCAAGCAAACATTAATATTTTTACAATTAAGAATGGTGGTGAATATAGAGAACACTCTAAAACAAAGTTATGTTTCTTAAAGTTTCTTTCAAAACAGCCAGAAAGATCACAGTGTTTTGTTTTCTTTCTTTCACAGACTATGCACATAATTATTATCACAATTTTCTTCAAACCCAGATTTCTTCCTAGTGCTTCCTTGATTTCTTGGTTCCTTATGCTATAGATGATAAGGTTCAGCATGGATGTCACTGCTGTATAGACCAAGAGTTTATCAACTCTTGATGTGTGGTTATATTTGGGCCTCAAGTAATTTTGTCCAAACCCTACAATGGAACCTATTTCCCATGAAATAATTGATAAATGGACACATACCCCATGACTCATTTGGATTGCATAGTTAATCTTGCCAATACCATAGCCAAAGGCCATGACTGCCAATAGACAACACTCAGTTATACTAAAAAGTGTGGAGAAAAACATCTGTGTGGTACATCCCTCCTAAGAGAGCCCTCAGATCACACTGACAAGTCTCTCCATATCTTGGGTATGACAGAGCCCATGTAGCCAATTTCCAGGTTACATAAGTTGAGCAGAAAGAAGTGCATGGGGTGCGTAGAGATGGACTGGTGCAGATAGCAAAGACAATGAGAGCAGGATAAGGGTTAACAGGAGGAAACATTCTCCAGGGACCTCAGAGAACTTGGCATTTGCAAAGCATTTGAAAGACAATACCTTTTCCTGCCACAAAGAGCAATTGACACAATTGACACTCATCTCCGGAAACACAGAGCAGTAAGAAATCAGTAGGATTCTTGCAGATGAGAGATATTATTTTTTTAGTATTTTAGAGCCTCATTTACATCAGAGTCAAAGTCTTCTTCTGCAGTAACAAAAATCAAAGCTTAGAAAAGATTTTTTCTCACATAATTCCATATCTAATACTTTCTCTCTTAACACCAGGGGATTTTTTTAAAGTGTGCTAAGCATTGAGCCAAGTGTCCATATATTTACAAGAGAAGGTGGAAACATGGAGTCCTGCCACTAATGAAGCTCAGGCTCAAGATTTACCTTGCGTTTAAGTTCAGTTTCACATGCTGTACAAGCTATCAATCAAAGGAAGGAAAAAAAAACTTGACTGTATTTCAATTTTTTACCCAGTCTTATCATTAACCTGTCATCAATATTATACAGAAAACCTGATCAAAACACTCATCTCTATGCTTTCCTGATGCCACAGGTATAGTATCTCCAACCATCCTGTGTGTGTGTGTGTGTGTGTGTGTGTGTGTGTGTTTGTGTGTGTGTGTGTGTGTGTGTGTGTGGAGCCCAGATTATTCTCTGATTGCAATTATGTATATTCAAACCCACACAATAAAGGTATCATTTCCTAAAGACTCATCGTTTTTGAAGATAAAGTAAAATCAAAAAATCATTGGATATATAAATGATTACTGGTTTACATACATAAATTTAAAGCCAGGGAACATCTAGATGTCTGCACAATAATGACGTGGTCAGAGATGCTGAGCCATGAAAGAGAAGAAGGATCAACCAAACAGGATCATAACCCTTCATGCTACATCCTTCAATAATGCAGCTGTTATCTGTAACTTAATAATACCTGTCTCTTTATAGAACATGTTTTCTTAGTGAGAGTATCACTGCATAGACATTACATTTCTGTTTTCTTAAAATTGTTCATGATATTCTATCAATCACACTAGTGATTTGAATTTAAAAAAAGAGAAAAAAAGAGGTGTTGTCTTGATATGTATTCCAGGGTAACCTGAAATTCCTTATTCCTCTCCCTCAGTCCCTTAAATGTGAGTATTCTAAGAGCAAGACATTGTGCCGAGCTTGATAGAAATTTCTTCCTATTCTTTCATCTCAACATCTTAAAAATATACCAAATTGCCTGTATTTATATACACATAGTATCTATACTGTTCATTCCTCTTTGCTCACTTTTGCATAGGGCAGCTGCTGTGTTGCTTGGTTACTTACATGGAAAGCTGTTCAATTCCAGCACAGCCTGGTCTGTTTTCAGATATCATCCTTCTCTTCTTTCTACAGTTACATTCTGTTTTTCACACTGTAACTTGTAAAGTAGCTGTTAGCACTGTGTAGACTTTTCACCTTGTTCAAATTGTAGCCTTATATGGAGACTGAGTATGGTCTACCATCCTTACCAACCCATGAGCTGTCATGTAATGAGAAGCTCCAGTGTTTAGCTTATTTTGGCTCCTTAGGGATTCTGCCTGTCCCTTCCCGTTATATCTTCTGAAGTTCAATCTCATGTCTCTCAAGTATTGGAGATGTGGCTTACTCATTTTTCTCCCAGTCTGATATCTTTTCCCTTTAAATGACATAACCTTTCCTGTTTTGTAGGGTGTATATGTGTTTGCTGAAGTTTGGGTTTTGTTGCCAAAAAATATTTTTTTCCTGACAAAGGTAGAATTGGAGATACCACAAGCCTATTAAGTTCTCTCTCTATTCACTTGATATAATGGAATTTCAGAGATATGTGAGTAGATCAGTCGCATGGTTGATCAACAAATCAAATGTGAGTTTCAGTATTTCCCAATTATACATACACATGTTACCTATGTTTACAAATTCCAAATAACACACACACACGCACACACATATACACACACACATGCACAAACAATCACATGTATGCCACATACACATGTGTTCCTATATATTCATGCAGAAACACAAACACAGAGAAACACAATAGAGAAAGAGCACATGAAGATTGTACATGAATTAAAATGTTAGTATAAACAACAAAGCAGGGTAACAGTATTTGTTTACATACTGTTTCACCATTTGGTCACTTAAAGACGCGACTGAGAAAACAATGTATTCCCAATGAGTTTGCTTGTGTGTGAAATAAGTTAATTTCCCAAATCACTTAAGTTGGTCTGGTGTTGAATGCTTGTCAGCTACATGGGTCATGAGCATGTGTGCATGTCTACCCACACACATTTCAAATTTACCTTTGTGTTCACTCTGTTTTGGGGAATTCCTCATAATCATTCATAATTTTCGTTTCTATTCACTAATTCATCACTAGATTAATTTTCTATTGGGGATACTGAAAAACACAATTCTCCAAACAACAACAACAAAAAAGCAAAACAATACATAGTCCCTCATGGGGGCTGGAGACTTAGTCAGGTATACTAGCTTATTAGATCTATTAGATTAGATCTGCACCCATTCATGCAAAAGTTAAAAAAATCTAAGTGTAGAGAACGAGACAGACTTAAAGCTCCGACAATTATAAAGCAGGAGGTCTGTTGTACAGACCTCTCAGTGGACTCTGGTCTTGTATAAAAATTGCTGGAATGCAGAGGATTGTATTGTGATGCATTTCACACCTATTTTGATGTACTGTAAATATTTCTCAATATTAAATTAAAACAAACCTCAGCCCACATCCCTGATGCAAGGAGAAATTGAACAGTACTTCTGGACACTGGGATACAGGAACAGTCAGCCACGGGTACCCACGATTCGGGTCTGTAACAAGGCCTGCACTGAATGGCCAAACAGTTCCCTGTACGCAAATCCCTTAGGGAAGAGAGCTGGACCCTCAGGAGTGTGGATAATCCTGAGAAGTCAGAGGAGAATACCCAGCTTCCCACCATAAAGACCCAAGAGGGTTTTGCACAGTGCCAACCTTGCCCATGGAGGGTAAGTACATACAGGAACAGTCAGGGTCATGATCATTTGATTCCTGCCTGTTCCTAGAGCTGGAAGAAGGTCTCCAGGAGTGCCTACACATATCGGAACAGAACACCTGTTCGCAGGAAAGGCTGAAAGAAAACAAGAAAAGAGTTCTACCACAGTGCTGACACAGAGGGCTACAGCAGGGTCAAGTCACTCACAGAAACAGTAAGGCAAGTGAACACCAAAGACAACCCAATAACTAGGGGCAGGCGAAGAAACCTAACTAACAAAAACCAATACTACTTGGCATCAGCAGAGCCCAGTTATCCCACCTAAGAAAATACTGGATATTTAAACACACCAGAAAAGCAAGACTTAGATTTACAGTCACATTTGTTGACAATGATGGAGGACTTTGAGGGGAACCTAAAGAATCCCCTTAGAAAAATGCAGGAGAACACAAGTGAACAAGTAGAAGCCCTTCAAGAGGAAAAAAAATCCATGAAAGAATTACAGGAAACATCACCAAACAGGAAGATGACTTGAAAATAGATATAGAAATAATAGAGAAAGTAAATGTTGACAAAGATGGAGATAGGAAAACAAAGGAGGAGACAAAGGACCGTAGATACAAGAATCACCAGAAGAATGCAAGATATAGAAAAGAGAATTTCATGGACAGGTGATTCCATAGAAATCATCCACACAACTGATGAAGATAATGGAAAACAAATGTTCCTGGCCCAAAACATACAGGATATCTAGGATAAAATGAAAGTTCAAACCTGAGGTTAATAGGTATAGAAGAAAGAGAAGACTCCCAACTTGAAGGGCCAGTAAATATATTCAACCAAATTAAAAAAGAAAAGTTCCCTAACCTAAAGAAAGTGATGCCCATAAACAAACAAGAAGCCCACAGAACTCCAAATATATTGGAGCAGAAGAGAAATTACTCATATCACATAATAGTCAAAACTCCAAATGTGCAAAGCAAAGAAAGAATATTAAAAGCAGTAAGGGAAATAGGTCCAAGTGAAATATATAGTCAGATCTATAAGAATTACACCAGACTTCTCACTAGTGACAATGAAAGTGAGAATATGCTGGACGGATTTCAAATAGACCCTAAGAGAGCACAATTGCCAGACCAGGTTACTGTATCCAGTAAAACTTTCAAGGATCATAGACAGAGAAACCTAGATATTCCATGACAAAACCAAATTTATGAAATCTCTTTCAGCAAATCTAGGCCTACAAAAGAAAATACATGGAAAACTCCAACACAAGGAGAGAAAATACATCATACCAAAAACAAGAATATAATTTCCTTGCAATGAAATGAAAAGAGAGACAAAGAAACATAATTCTACCTCTGACTAGGAAAATAACTATCTCTCAACATCAATGAACTCAATTCGCCAATGAAAAGACACAGACTCACAGAATGGATACATAAAGAGTAGCGAGCATTTTGCTGTAGACAGGAAACACACCTCAGAGACAAGGACGGATACTACCTCAGAATACATGACTGGAAAACAAATTTCAAGAAAATTGCCTGAATAAGCAAACTGAAGTTAGATTATAATATCAATTAAAATTGACTTTCAACTAAAAGTCTTTAAGAAAAAGATAAGGAAGGACATGGCTTTCTAAGGAGGAAAAGGAGGATTATGACATCATAGTCATCAAAGGAAAAATCCACCAAGATGAACTCTCAACCGTATGTATCTATACTCCAAATGAAAGGTGACCTGCATTCATAAAAGAAACCTTACTGAAGTACAAAGCATACATTGGACTTCTCATGATAGATAACAGTAGGAGATTTCAACACTCCACTCTTATAACTGGAGAGATCATGAAAACAGAAATTGGACAGAGATGTAGAGAAATTAACAGAAGTTATGAACCAAATTTATTTAACAGATATTTATAGAACATTCCATCCTAAAAATAAAAGGATATACATTATTTTCAGAACCTCATTGAACCTTCTCCAAAATTTACCATATAATCAGTCACTAAACAGGCCTCAACATATGCAGGAAGACAGAAATAATCACATGGATTCTATCAGATCACCACACACAAAAACTGGTCTTCAACAATAACAATAATGTCAGAAAACTCACGTATATGTGGAAATTGAACAATGCTCTACTTTATGACAACTTGGTCAAGGAAGAAATAAAGAAAGAATATAAAGACTTCTTAGAACTTAATGAAAATGAAGATACAACAGTCCCAAACATAAGTAACACAATGAAAGCAGTGCTAAGAGGAAAACTTATAGCTCTGAATGCTTGGGAGAAGAAATAGGAGAGAGCCTATATCAGCAGGTTGACTACACACCTAAAAGCTCTAGAACAAAAAGAAAAAAGTAAACCCAAGATGTGTAGAAGGCAGGAAATAATCAAACTCAGAGCTGAAATGAACCAAGTAGAAACAAAAAGGACTTTAAAAGAATCAACAACACCAGAAGCTGTTTCTTTGAGATATATAAACCCTTAGACAGACTAACCCGTGGTCACAGAGAAAGTATCCAAATTGACTAAATCAGAAATGAAATGGATCCAGAACAAAGAATCTGAAGAAATTCCCAAAATCAGGAGATTCCACTATAAAAGTCTATATACAAGAAAACTGAAAAATATGGAGGAAATGGACAATTTTCTAGACAGATACCAGATAGCAACGTTAAATCAGGATCAAATAAAGTATCTCAACGCCCCATGAATCCTAAAGAAATAGAAGCAGTTATTAAAGGTCTCCCAAGCAAAAAAAAAAAAAAAAAAAAAAAAAAAAAAAAAAAAAAAAAAAAAAAAAAAAAAAAAAAAAAACCCAGTTCCAGAAGGATTCCGGGCAGAATTTTATTAAACATTCATAGAAGACTTCATACAAATACTGTGCAAACTAGTCCACACAATTGTTAACGGAGCGCTACCAAATTGCTTCTATGAAGCCACAATTACTCTTATACCTAAACCACACAAAGACCCAACAAAGATAACTTCAGACCAATTTCCTTCATGAATATTGACGCAAAAATACTCAATATAATTCTTGCGAACCGAATCTAAAAAACAATCATCCATCTTGATCAGGAATGCAGGGATGTTTTAATATACAGAAAACCATCAATGTTATCTAACATGTAAACAAACTCAAAGATAAGGACACATGGTCATTTCATTAGATGCTGAGAAAGCATTTGACAAAATTCAACCACCCTTCAGGGTAGGGAGCGGCTCGGTAAAATAAAGATGGTGCCCACATCCAGTCCTGTCTGGTAATAATCAGTTTATCCCACATGCGCAGGCTTGTCCCCTTGCCAGGGCAGCTGTAGAATAATGAGGTGATCCGTATCCCTCCTGTGGTGAACTCAAAGGAAGATAGTCGACAGGGTTCCCCCTTATTCAGAAAGCTTGGATGATCGCCCCGCTACTATAAGCAGAACTGTCAAGTGAGGCAGCTCCTGACGGCCGGTGCAGTCTCGAGAACAGTCCCTCTCGAGCTTTGCTTGTTTCTCGAGATCAATGTACATTCGAGTTCGGCCTGCTTCCAGTTCAGGAAGTGTCCTTGGTTCTTGGGAGAGAGAGCCATACTCAAAGAGTACAGCTTAACTGATGTTCTCCACGACTCACCATTGGAAAGCACATTCACTGCCCCTTCACGGGGTAGTAGGCCATTTGACATTTCTTGTTCAATTTCCTTAATGACTCAATGGGCAAACGTGTGGAGAGGGACCAGCGAGCCTCATACCGGACTTTACCCTCAGACCATGCACCGCCTATATCCCAGCCTCCACTGCCTGTGAACCCCTTCAGTGCCCTCCAAGATGATTATAACATAGGACTCCAATGGTGGAAGCACTTGAAGGGTTCCCAGCCACCGCCGCCTGGACCCCCTTCAGTGTCCACCAACCAGATTGCAACATCCTATCCCAACTGGGGAAACACTTGAACAGCAGAAACCGAGGGACTTTGCACCTCCAGGACATCTTAGAAGGACTCGGCACAAGTTCAGATGCACAAAACCTTATGAAGACCAGAGATTAAAAAAACCTGATGCTCGTGTTACAGAAAAGCTACAGAAACTCAAAGATCATATAAAGGCTTCAGTCAATAAGAGGGCCCTAGACCCCAGAAGGGAACTGACGGAGTACAAGAAATGGACAGTTCCACTTCCTTTGACGGTTCCTGAGGGCATGAGTAATCCACTGACCAAGGATAGCACATCACTGAGTAAACCAATGGCCAGGGATACCAGAACATCTGCTTTACATCCTGCTACTAGAAAAAGGGTGGCCTCATCTTTAGTGCCCATTCTTGGGAAGATTAAAAAAAAAAAGGCAGATTATGTCTACTGGGTTTGAAGAACATGTGACTATGACCAGTTGGTAGCCACAATGCCTGCAACATCTACAAAACACACTAGTGGAGAGAGCAGTGAAAGTCTCAAAGAAGATCACACTGTGCCTGGGCCACCATCTGCTGACTCTTCTACTGAAAAACTGGCACAGGTAATTTCCCCACACATTACAGGTTCCCAACATCCTTCCCTATCTAGACAGGGAGAACTTGGATCTCCCATTTTTCCCCAAGATGTTCCTACCCACCCAAGACTTTCCTGAAATAACTAAATGTTTCCAATGTTCTATAGGTTTTTTCCACATTTGTCAAGGTGTCCAAAATTCCTCCCATACATCCTGAATGGAAAATCATACATTCTCCTCTTCCAGAAGGAGTGTTTTTTTTTTCAATCATTATTAACTTGGGAACTATTAACTTGGGGCATTTCAAATGTTATTCCCTTTCCAGGTTTCCCCGTTAACATTTTTCTAGTCCCTCCCCCTCCTCTTCTATAGGGGTGTTCCTCTCCCGATCCTTCCCCACATTACTGCCTTTCTCCCAAAAATGCCATTCACGGGGTGTTCAGTTTTGGGAGGACCAAAGACTTCCCCTTCCACTGGTGCCCCTAATAGGCATTGATTGATACGTATGAATTTGGAGTCCAGGGTCAGTTCATGTATAGTCTTTGGGTACTAACTTAGTTTCTGGAAGTTCTGCTTGGATGGCACTTTTGTTTATATGGGGTCTCAAGCCCCATCAGCTCTTTCAGGCCTTTCTCTGATTCCTTCACCTGGGATCCCTTTCTCAGTTCAGTGGTTTGCTGCTGGCATTTGCCTAAGTGTTTCCCATATTCTGGATTTGTCTCTCAGTAGAGATCTACATCTGGTTTCTGTGAGCCTGCACTTCTGTCCTGCTTCATCCATCTTATCTCGTTTGGTGGTTGTATATGTGTGGGCCCCATTTGAGGCAGGCTCTGAGAGGATGTTCCTTTTGCCTCTGTTCTATAATGTGCCACCCTATTCCCTGACAAGGGTATTCTTGTCTCATTTTTAAAGGAAGAGTGAAGCATTCACATTTTGGTCATCCTTCTTGACATTCATGTGTTCTGTGCGTCTAGGGTAATTCGACCATTTCGGCTAATAGCACTTACCAATGAGTGCATACCATGTGTGTTTTTATGTGATTGGGTTACCTCACTCAGGATGATATTTTCCAGTTCCTAAAATTTGCCTATAAATTTAGAAGAGTCATTGTTTTTGATAGCTGAATAATATTCCATTGTGTAGATGTACCACATTTTCTGTATCCATTACTTTGTTGAAGGAATCTGGGTTCTTTTTGCCTCTGTCTATTATAAATAAGGCTGCTATGAACATAGTGGAGCATGTGTCTTCGTTATATGTTGGGACACCTTTTGGGTATATGCCCAAGAGAGGTATAGCTGAGTCCTCAGATAGTTCAATGTCCAATTTTCTAAGGAACCTCCAGATTGATTTGCAGAATGGTTGTACCAGTCTGCAATCCCACCAACAATGGATGGGTGTTCCTCTTTCTATATTTCCTCACCAGCATCTTATATCACCTGGGTTTTCATCTTAGCAATTCTGACTGGTATAAGGTGGATTCTCAGGGTTGTTTTGATATGCATTTCCCTTTTGACTAAAGATGGTGAAAATTTCTTTAAGTGTTTAACTGCCATTCTAAATTCTTCAGCTGTGATTTCTTTGTTTTGCTCTGAATCGCATTTTTCAATAGGGTTTTTTGACTCCCTTTAGTCTAACTTCATGATTCTTTGTATATTTTGGATATTAGCCCTCTCTCTGTTGTACGATTGGTAAAGGTCTTTTTCCAATCTGTTGGTTTCCATTTTGTCCTAACAACAGTGTCCTCTTCCGCACAGAAGCATTGTAGTTTTATGAGATCACATTTGTCTATTCTTGATCTTAGAGCATGAGCCTTTGGTGTTTTGTTAAGGAAATTTTCTCCAGTGCCCATGTGTTCGAGATGCTTCCCCACTTTTTCTTCTTAGTTTGAGTGTATCTGGTTTGATGGGGTGGTCCTTGATCCAATTGGACTTAAGCTTTCTACAGGGCAGTAAGTGTGGATCAATTTGCGTTCTACATACTGACTCCCAGCTGGACTAGCACCATTTGCTGAAAATGCAATCTTTTTTTCCATTGGATGGTTTTGGCTCCTTTCTCAAAAATTAAGTGACCATGGGTGTATGGGTTCATTTCTGGGTCTCAAGTTCTATTCATCTGGTCTATCTGCCTGGCTCTGTCTCAATGCCATACAGTCTTTATCACTGTTACTCTGTAATACTGCTTGAGTTCAGGGATAGTGATTCCCAAGGAAGTCTTTTATTGTTGAGGACAGTGTTAGCTATTCTGTATTTTTTGTTATTCCAGATGAATTTATAAATTGATCAGTCTAACTCCATGAAGAATTGGATTGGAATTGTGATGGCGATTGGAAAGAATCTGTAGATCGCTTTTGGTATAATGGCCATTTTTACTGTATTAATCTTGCCAGTCCATGAGCATGGGAGATCTTTCCATCTTCTGAAATCTCCTTCAGTTTCTTCAGAGACTTGAGGTTCTGCTCATACACATCTTTTACTAACTTGGATCAAGTCACCTGAGATATTTTATATTATTTGGGGCTATTATGAAGGGTGTCATATCCCTAGTTTCTTTCTCCACTTGTTTAGCTTTTTTGCAGAGTTTTTTTTTTGTTTGTTTGTTTGTTTTTTTTTTTTATACCCATCCACTTTGCTGAAATTTTTTATCAGGCTTATTAATTCTCTGGTGGTACTTTTAAGGTCACTAAGTATAGTATCATATCAACTACAAAAAGTGTTATTCTGACTTCTTCCTTTCCGATCTATATCCCTTTGACCTCCTTCAGTATCTGCTTGCTGTGGCTAAGATGTCTAGAACTATATTGAATAAGTTGTGAGAGAGTGGGCAGTCTAGTCTAGTTCCTGATTTCAGTGTGATTGCTTCAAGTTTGTCTCCACTTAGTTTAATATTAGTTATGGATTTGCTGTATATGTTTATGTATGGGACATAAATTCCTGTCCTTTCCAGGACTTTTATCATCAAGGGAGGTTGAATTTTGTCAAAATCTTTCTCAGCATCTAATGAAAGGATCATGTGGTTTTCATCTTTTTGTTTTTTTATGCAGTGGATTAGGTTGTTGGTTTTCTGTATATTAAAGCATCCCTGCAAGCATGGGATGAATTCTACTTAATCATAGTGGATTATTGTTTAATGTGTTGTAGGACTAGGTTTGAAAGAATTTCTTTGAGTATTTTTGCGTCCATATTGATAAAAGAAATTGGTCTGAAGTTCTCTTTCTTTGTTAGGTCTTTCTGTGTTTTAGTTATAAGAGTAATTGTGCCTTCATGAAAGCAATTTGGTAGTACTCCATCTGTTACAATTTTACGGAATAGTTTGGACAGTATTGTTATGAAATTTTCAGTTAATTTTGGATGGATTTCTGCACTACACCCTTCTGATACTGGACTCTTTTTGGTTGGGAGAGTTTTGATGATTTCTTGTTTTCCTTTGTGAGTTTTGGGTTGTTTAAATGGTTTATCTTTTCCTGATTTACCATTGGTACATTGTATTTGTCCAGAAAATTTTCCTTTTTTTCCAGATTTTCAAGTTTTGCTGAACATAGGCTTTTGTAGTAAAATAATATTTTTTTTTTAAATTTACTCTGATTCTGCTGTTTTGTCTCCCTTTTTAATATTTGATTTTCTTAATTTGGACACACTCTCTGTATCCTCTGGCTAGTCTGGTTATGGGTTAATGTGTCCTGTTGATTTTCTCAGAGAGCCAGTTATTGGTTCTGTTGATTCTTTGTATAGTCTCTTTTTTTCTACTTGGTTGATTTCAGCCCTGTGTTTGATTATTTCCTGCTTTCTACTACTCCTGCATATATCTGCTTCTTTTTGTTCTAGAGGTTTTAGGTGTCTTGTCAGGCTGCTGATGTATGCTCTCTTTTGTTTCTTTCTGCAGGCACTCAGAGCTATGAGTTTTCGTTTTGCACAGCTTTCTTTGTGTTCCAAGAGTTTGGGTATACTGTACCTTCATTTTCATTACAATCTAAGAAGTCTTTAATTTCTTCCTTTAAAATTTCCTTGACCAAGTTATCATTCAGTAGAGAATTGCTCAACTTCCATGTATGTGTAAGTGTTCCTTCCTAATTTTTTATTGAAGAACAGCGATAGCCCATGGTTGTTTGATAGAGTGCATGTAACTATTTCTATCTTTCTGTATCATTTGAGGACTGCTTTTTGACTGATTATATGATCAATGTTGGAGAAAGTGCCATGAGGTGGTGAGAAGAATGTATATTCTTTGTTTTGGATAGATTGTTCTCTAAATATCTGTTAAGTCCGTTGGGTTTATACCTTCTGGTAGTCTGTCTATGTCTCTGTTTAATTTCTCTTTCTGTGATCTGTCCAGTGGTGAGAATGTGGTGTTGAAATCTCGTACTCTTATTATTTGCGGTGCCATATGTTCTTTGAACTTTAGTAAGGTTTCTTTTATGTATGCAGGTGCCCTTGTATTTGGAGCATATATATTTATGATTTCGAATTATTCTTGGTGGATTTTTCCTTTGGTGAATATGAAGTGTCCTTCCCTATGCTTTTTGATGACTTTTGGTTGAATGTCAATTTTATATGATATTAGAATGGCTACTTCAGCTTCTTCTTCAGACCATTTCCTTTGAAAGTTTTTTCCAGACTTTAACTCTGAGGTAGTGTCTGTCTTTGTCTCCGAAGTGTGTTTCCTGTAGTGCAAAACGCTGGGTCCTCATTACATATCCAGTGGGTCAATCTGTGTATTTTGAGTGGGGAATTGAGTCCATTGATGTTGAGGGATATTACGGAATAGTGACAGTCACTTTCTTTTATTTTCATAATTTGAGGTTAGTTAATGTTTGTGTGCTTCTCTTATCTTTGTTTTGTTCTGAAAATATTAATTTCTTGCTTTATCTATAATTTTACTTGCCTCTTTTTTTGGATTATGCCATTAGTGTCCTGTGTAGGACTGGATATGTAGAAAGATATTCTGCAAATTTGGTTTTGTCATGGAATATCTTGCTTTCTCCAGTTGACAGTTTTGCTGAATACAGTAGCTTGGAATGGCGTTTTTGTTCTCTTAGTGTCTGTATGACATCTGTCCAGAATCTTCTGGCTTTCATAGTATCAGGTGAGAATTCTGGTTTAATTCTGATAAGTTTGCCTTTATATGTTACTTGACCTCTTCCCTTACTGCTTTTAATATTTTTATTTATTTTTTTGATTTTGTTGTTTTGACTATTATGTGATGGGAGGATTTCCTTTTCTGTTCCAATCTATTTGGAGTTCTGTAGGCTTTGTATATGTTTATGGGTATCTCTTTCTTTAGATTAGGGAAGTTTTATTGTATAATTTTGTTGAAGATATTACTGTCCCTTGATGTTGACAGTCTTCACTCTCTTCTATACCTGTTATCCTTAGGTTTGATCTTCTCATCGTGTCCTGGATTTCCTGTATGTATTGGGCTAGCTGCTTTTCCATTTTACATTATCTTTGACAGTTGTGTCAATGATTTCAATGGAATCCTCTGCTCCTTAGATTATGTCTTCTATCTCTTTTATCCTGTTGGTGATTTTCACATCTGTGACTCCTGTTCTCTTTCCTAGGTTTTCCATTTCCATGGTTGTCTTCCTTGTGCTTTCTTTATTGTTTCTAATTCTATTTTAACTGCTAGATGGTTTTATTTATTTCCTTCTCCTGTTTTGCTGTTTTTCCAGAAGTACTTTAAAGTATTTTTGAGTACTCTCTTTCAGGGATTCTACTTGTTTACTTCTGAATTTTCTATTGTCCTGTATATTCTTAAGGGAGTTATTTATGACCTTCTTAACATCCTCCATCGTAAAAATAAAATGTGAATTTAAATCTAGATCTTGCTTTTCTGGTGTGTTTAGATATACAGTGTTTGTTTTGATGGGAGAATTTGGTTCTGTTTTGCCTAAATAGTCTTGATTTCTGTTGCTTGTGCTCCTGACTAGCCATCAGGTTGTCTCACATTTAGCATGTCTTGGTCTTTCTGACAGTGATTGACTGCCCTTTAGGCTCATGTGTCAGGATTGCTGTAGACCTGTTTTCCTGTTTTTTTTTTTTTTAACCTAGTTATGGGAACAGATTATTCTGCTCTCAGGCATGTAGGTGGTCCTGTCCACTGGCTTTCAACTGTCCCTGTGGGCAGGAACCAGAAGGAAATTACCATACTTCTCCTAGGTCCCTCTGTAGAGGATGGGGTCACAGATGTCACAAAATGCTTTCCTCTTTAGTCAGGAATCTGGGCAGAGTGTAGTCCTCTCTGGATTCCCAGGAGTGTCTACGTCTCTGAAGGTCTAGTTCCCCCACACTCAGGATTTGGTACAGGGAGCTGTTTGACCAGTTCAGTTCATATCCAGGCACAGTCTGGAACATGGTGCTCCTTTAGCTTTACTCCTCCTACATTGCTGTGTCCAGAGGCACTAGGCAGTTTTGTCTTGGGCTAGAGGTGTGGGCAATGGTGGGCAGAAGTGGCAGTCTCTGTGCCTTGTACGCTCGGTATTGCCCAAAATCCTGGGTGATCAGCTATCTCTTCCACAGCATCTAGGATCGGGAGCTCTGGGCAGGGATCACGGAGGTTCAGGAGCCAGCTAGAAACTGGAGTGCCTGGTCCCGAGGTAGTTTTTCTTTTGCTTGTCCTGAGCGCACGAGTCAGCTCACTTTGAGCAGGCCTGAATTCGCTCATTGGGCTGACTTGCAGCTTTCCATGAAGGCTGAAACCAGAAATGTTCTGCCTCTACTGCTCCTAGGTCCCTATGCACAGGAGGCCCACACTGAGCTAGGTCTTTTTTTCTTGATTCAGGAAAGTGAGCAGAGTTCTCAGGAGTTTCTTCCCCTCTCATGGTCTAAGACTTCCTCACCCCACACGAGATTAGGGTGTAGAATACTGTTTGGACCAGCTCATATACAGGAGCAGTTTGGACTGCAAGGCTCCTGCAGCTTGACTGCTCCTATATTCATCTGTCCAGAGGCACTATGCAGTTTCCTCTTGGGCTAGCGATGTGGGCACAGGTGCACAGAAGTGGGAGTCTCTCCTTCCCTGAGATCTCAATATTGCCCACTCTTCTGGGTGATCAGCTCTCTGTCCCACAGAGTTTCCAAAGGAGGTTCAAATGTTCATTACCTATCCTGCAGGTCTCCAGTCTTTCCAATTCTCCTCCACAGTGTGTTGGAGAAGACCCCTCTAATCAAGGGGAGGTACAACAGGCCCCATCAGACAAAGACGCCTGCAAAAGTTCTTCTCTTAAAGGTAATTTCAGTGATTTCTCATATTCCACAAATGGATTAATTCCTGCCTCTCTCCACAAGAGACTTTAATACCTTTGCCACCTGTCAAAGCAGGGCAGAGCTATGTTCACTCAGAAAGACAGTCTAAGATGTACCCCATCTCCACCACAGTGTCTTAAGCAATCAGCTTTCGGTTAAATGAGTTTGAAACCTGATTCTGCTGACAAAGGGAATTTCAGAAATTTCCTATTAAACAAAGAGGACTTTCAATGTACTACACTATTAAAAATGGGTTTAAATAATCACTTATGGTCCAAGGGGTCAAAATGTAGTCACAAATCCCCAAGTGAACCTCATAAGACACATACAAGCCCAAGAAGAGAGAAACCTTTCTGCATGTACACCATTAGATCAAGGATCATTGCCAATTAGAAGGGGCTCTTTAGATTTCCACAACACGCAAGATGTGGTAGAAAATTCTGAGTGTACCCAAGGGTCTCTTGTGCCTTGTGCTTATAAAAAAATGGGATGTACTGCCCTCACCATCTCCCCGAGTGGTTCCTATATCCTTATACATCAGAGAATCATTCAAATATCCTGTACCACCCAAAAGGACCCTCCTGACTTGTCATTAGACCAGGAAGAGACAAGTTTATCACAACACACAGTCAATGAGCCATGCAGACTCCATATTTACACAATGTATAGAGAAGAGTAAATATCCCCTTTCTCCACAGGGGACTCTAGGTCATTCTGTCCAAAAGGAGAGGCTCCAAAATTTTCCACATATACATCAGAGATGCTAGAATTTCTCAAAACTAAGCAGGATACTCTGAGTAGTACTCTATCTCATAAAGAGATTGTGGGACAAGAAACATCTACTAAAGGCATTCTTCCTACAGCCACATCTTAAGAAACGGCTTGTGGATGTGACACGTATACAAAAGATTTTCTTGGATATATTCCATCTGTAGGGAACATTATGGATCCAACCATATGTGAAAGAGTAGTGGTGGAACATAATATGCGAACACCCGTGTCTGTAGCATCCTCGACATCTGAGGAAACCAAATCCTTGGATTCCATTTGTGCAAAAGAATGCATACGACCTCTGCAAATTTCACAGGAGGATATGGGAACTTCCTTGTCTCTTGATCAGCCATCTTCCCCAACTACAGAAGATGCTACACACTCTTCCAAATGTGCACAAAGGGTTTCCTGTCCTTCTTTATACCCACAAGGGGACCCAGAACATCTGCCTAATACCTCAAAGTCTCTGGATTTTACCTAATCTCCTGAAGGGGCCTTGGAACCTGTTTTGCCTATCAATCAGGCTAGATAAACTGACTCTTTTATACTAAAGTCTGTTTCCTCTTTTCCAGCAGAAGTAATTTTTCTTGGAACTTCCTCAATTTCAGAACAATATATAGAAACATCCTTATTTGCTCATGAGACTCTCAGACTTCTCACATATGTCCATGATGCTTTAGGAGAGGTCAGCTCTTCAGAGGAAGCTCTAATACCTAACCCCCATTCTGACTTCAGTCAGGATTTCTCCACATATACACAGTACATTAAGACCTTCCTCACCTGAGGAGGAGGTCTTAGGATCTACTGAGTCTGAACACCATTCTTTACAACTATCCCCATTTACCCAAGTAGATTTATTTCACATGTTCACTCTGGGGAGAAATAGTCGACATCCTCCCTCAACCAAAGTGGACCACAGGCATCCAGTTTCTAGAAACAAAGGGTTAAAATTTTATTCTTCTCATGGTGTCTTGAAAAATTTCTCCTCTAAGGAAGACAGTTTCAACCATCCCCCTTCTGCCAAAAGGAATCTTGTGCCATCTTTTTCTGCAAAAGAGACACCAAAAGCTACAACTACTCTTCAGGTGAGTCCCACACCTTCTCCATCTGTCCAAAGGGCCTTTGGATTTTCAAAAAATGACGAAGGAAATGTGAAAAGTTACCAATCCATTCAAGGGAATGCTGGACATCCCATGTCGTCCAATGATGCTCAAAGTGATTTTTTCATTGTGCAAATTACACTTCAAAAATACAAAAATTTTTATATTTCCAAAGGTCTGAAGGAATGTCCACATCGAAAAGAAAATCATTTGGACTTTATGCCATTAGCCTAAGTATACTAGAAAAATCACATGTCTTCTAAAACATCTAAAAATCAATCGGGCTCTAGCACTCTTCCTGGGAAACATTTACCATTTGCCATACAATCCCCAGGACAATTGAAATCTAAAAAGGGGTATCTACAAACTTTACCAAAAGTCTTCTTCTGCCCAAAAGTCTTAAGGATATTCAGCAACTTCTCCAAGAGCTCGGTGCACCTAGATTTTTATGAACTAAAGTCATCTTCCCAGGGTATTTTCCAAAGAACCACATATTTCTTCTTTTATGTTATACCAAGAAGAGGCCCAGCTTCCTTCTCTGTATCTCTGATGTCTTCATCCTATTTGTTCTCCCTCCCAAATGGCTATTTACTCTGAATTAGAGGCCAATTAGTAAACCATAGATATAAGGAAGGAATATATGAGAGGCAGTGGCTGTCAAGATGACACTTGTGATGTCACAGAAGAAGCTAGGGCTCTCCAGGATACAAGGGTTTTTTTAGGCACTGCCTAATGAAGAGGTCACTGAGAACTGCCATGGCCTACCTGCTGAACAGATCTCCTTACAATGACCAGATTCAAGGGTTCCCTGTCTGGGAATGTCTCCTGAGACACAGTGATAACCTTTATAAGCTACATCTCTCTAAAGCTAGAGACTTCCTCTATGCTTCATTAGTGGTTACATGCTCTGAAAGAAGAAAGTTAGTCAGGTGCTTGGCATGGGTAAAAAATATCTAGGAATGTGGAGAGAAGGAGATTCTTCTGGAGATTAATTTTATTCCCAGGTCCAATCCTGTGACATAATGTTCAATTCCCTAGGTGTTCTCGTTTTCCAAGTGTCAGTATTTTCCCTAGAGACCTTTAATTGAGTGACTTTTGTGCTACATTTTCTGAATGTACATTCATTGATAAGGGACTATATATATATATATATATATATATATATATATATATATATATATATTTATTCCTGCATGTGTACTCAAAATTTCATTTTTCCAATTCCATTTTATGCAATAAAATTGGATACAAACAGGGACCAGATATAGAGTGAATATAACAGTGTAAATATTGTTTAGGTCCTTCAAATGATTAACTCCCAAATCCTTATTTTATCCATAAATTACCAGACATCAGTTAAGCAAAGGACAACATGGATTATAGAATGTGGTTTTGTAGTTCAATTAGACATCAGTTCTCTAATATCGACCTTCATGTGTTCCCAGGGAAAGACTTGAGGTTTTTGGATGTTTTACCATGATTCTTTCTTCAGGACAAACATCAGTTTCAGGGTGGTGGGCAGCAAGAAGAATGGCTTGAGGTCCAGTGAAACCTCAAATTCAATAGGTTATAAGAACAGGAGGTAGTCTATTTGAAATTGTCATTTTTGGATCCTATATACTTGACCTGGTTTCAATTCTTGACATATTCCAATAAATATTCCATCAAAATTCATAGTAGGAGGAGCCACCAAAAGTATATATATATATTGATATACCTGGCACCAAATCTAGATATTATTGTTGAAGCTAAGAAATGCATGCTGCCAGGAACTGAATATAGATTTTTCTTGAGAGACATAGCTAGAGCATGTCAAATACAGAAGTGAGTGCTAGTGGCAAACCAGAGAACTGAAAATGGACCTCATGTTTGTAGATGTTGAGAAATGACTACAAGAGCTGAAAGGACTTTCAACCCCATAAGAACAACAATTCAACTAAGCAGAGCTTTCTGGTACTAAACCAATATTCAAAGACAGTGTATGGACAGACCTATGGCTCCAACTGCACAGGTAACAGATGATGGCCTTGTTGGGCCCCAATGGATGGAGAAGCCCTTGCTCCTCCCTAGGTTTGCCCCCCCAGTTCATGGGAATGTCAAAGTGCAGTAAGGGGGCTTATAGAAGTAGGTTAGTGGGACTGTTTAGGGATCTCATGGTCAGGAACCTGGGAAAGGAAATAACATTTGAATTGTAAATTTAAATATATTCAATTAGAAAAAGCAATAAAAGTTGCTTAAGAATTAAAAAAATGAGAGAAAAAAAAAAGAAAAGTTAACTGTCAGCCAATCAAACCTATTGACTCAGAAATCTAAAGGGTAACTGTCAGGGAAAGATAGTCTGAATAATACTAGTGGAAAGACTGAGATGATGAAGTCTCAAATAGAAGCACTTCTCTCTCCCTGATATCAGTGTCAGACACAAACTCCACTATAGGAATCCAAATCATGGAGGAGTTTACACAGCTGAGGACACAATACATGTCTTTCCATTCTTCCTTGGGACTTTTCTCTTCTAGGAAAAATTATAAAAGCCATGATCTCTCAGACAACAACTGGGTCCTTTCCAACACCTGGCTTTTGGTATAAAGAAATTAATGATATAAACTTTCTGACATCAAGGAACCATAACAAGCAGGGATGTCCAGCTGTTTCTGGGAGGCTCTCAGTTCCTGATTCCAATATGTTGAAGGCTCAAATAAAGAATAACTCTTCAGCTAACCCACTCAAACCCTAAACAGGCTCACTCAGTTTTCCAATGGACCAAGTATTTCTTCCTCTTTTATACAAATAAAGAAGGCCAGCTTCCTTCTCCCCATCACTATTCTCTTTACCCTCTTTCTTCTCCCTCCAATACGGCTGTTTATTCTGAATTAGAGGCCAAGTAGTAAACCCTAGAGGTACTGAAGGAATATTTGAAAGGCAGTTGCTGTCAGGACAACACTTGTAACATTACAAAAGGAGCTAGGGCTCTCAAGGATACAAAAATTTTCAGGCAGGGCCTAATGATGATGTCACTGAGAACTGCCATGGCCTACCTGCTGAACAGCTTTCTTTACATTGACCAATTTCAAGGGTTCCCTTACAAGGAGTTTCTCCTGTGTCACAGTGGAAACCTTTACATACTCCATCTCTCTCAAGTTAAGTACTTCTCTTTGTTTCATTAGTGGTTACATGTTGTGAATGGAGAAATTTAGTCAGGGTCCTGGCATGGGTACAAAAGATCTAGGAACATGGATTGGAGGAGAATCTTCTGGATAATAATTTTATTCCTAGATACATTCTTGTGTCATACTCTTAAATTTCCTAAGTTTTCTCTGCTTCTCAAAGGCAACTATTTTTCCTGCAGCCCTTCAGTTGAATGAATATTGATTTAAATTTTTTCTACATACCTTGATAGGGGACATTACATATATTCCTGAATGTGTACTCAAAAATTCTGTTTTCCAATTGACTTTTTGCAATGATTATGGCAACAAAGGAGGAACAGCTATAGAGTGAATATTAAATGACCCGCGCTATTGTCTTGCCAGCAAGAACGCACGCGGCCACAAGGATCCTTGTGCAGGAAAGCATTTATTGCATCTTGAAGAGGAGCGGCACCGCGGCCCCAGAGAGTGTTAGTTTTTATCCCCCAAAGCAACGTGTTCCTTCCTGATTGGCTGCATAGCCGTATTCTCATTGGAACGCCCCAGAGTGGGCAAAGACTTGGCGTGAACAAACCTTTGCGCATGCGCACTTCATCCTTCAGGGGGGACAATAGCTGTACCCTGTAGTAACAGACAACAGCTGGTATGGGTGGCTACCAACAATTAAAGTGTAAATCTTTTGTACCTTCTTCAAATGATAAACTCCAAAATTCTTATTTTATCCAAAAATTACAAAACATCATTAAAGTAAAGGACTGCATGAACTATAGAATGTGTTTCTGTAGTCCCATTAGATATCAGTTCTCTAATATCTACCTTCCTGTATTCCCAGGAAGAGAGATGAGGTTTTTGGATGTTTTACCATGATACTTTCTATAGCCCAAACATAAGATTCATGAGGATGTGCAGTATGAGGAATGGCTTGAGGTCCAGTGAAACCTCAGCTTCATTAGGTTCATAAGAACAGGAGAGAGTCTATTTGGCACTGTCATTTGTGGATTCTACTTTCTTGACTTTATTTCCCAGAATCCATGCTAAAATTCCACTTAACCTCATATCTATAGGATATATATATATATATATATATATATATGCATACATATATATGCATACATATATATGTATATATAGATAGATATAAATATAGATATATAGATATATGTAAATACACACACACACATATATATATATATATATATATATATATATATATATATATATATATATATATCAGCCACCAAAACTAGATAAAATTGATGAAGCATAGACTTCCATGATTAGAAGAAACGGATATAGCTCTTTCTTGAGAGACACAGCTAGAGCATGTCAAATACAGAAGTGAATGGTAGTGGCAAACCAGTGAACTGAAAAAAGATCTCTTGTCTGTAGATTTTGAGAAAGGATTATAACAGCTGAAACAGCTTTCAATCCAATAAGAAAAACAATGCCAACCAAGCAGAGGTTTCAGGTACTGTTCGAATATTCAACGATTGTACATGGATAGACCTATGGCTCCAACTGCATATGTAGCAGAGAATGGCCTTGTACGGCACCAGTGGAAGGAGATGCCCTTGGTCTAAAAAATTGCTAAATAATAAAAAAATAAGTTAAAGATAAGAAAACTGCCATCTAATCACACACATTGACTGAGATATATAAAGGGTCACTATCAGGCAACTGGAGTCAGAGTAATACTAGAGGAAAGACTGATATGATGAATTAGAAACACGTCTCTTTCCCAAAACCAGTATCAGACACAAACTGCACTATAGGTATCCAAATAATCAAGGAGTTTATTCTTAGCTGAGGACACATTACTTGTCTTTCACTTCTTCCTTAGGACCTTTTTCTTCTGGGCAAAAAAAATAAAAGCCATGAGCTCTAAAGGAAGAACAGTGCCCTTCCAAACACTTGACTTTTGGGATAAAGATATTAATGATATAAACTCTCTGACTTACAGGAACCACTAGAAGCTTGGAAGTCCAGATGCTTGTGACAGGCCCCGAGCTCCTTATATCATGTGTTGAAGGCGCATATCAATTCTATCTCTTCAACGTAACTACTCAGCTCCTACCAAGGACTCAGTGAGATTTCCCAGGGTCGACATATTTCTTCCTTATTTTTATACCAAGACAGAAGGCCATTTTCATTCTCCCCAACTCTGAGCCTTTCATCCTCTTTGATCTCACTTCCAAAATGATGCCTCCTGTGAACTAGAGGCCAATTAGTTAACCCTATAGGTACTGAAGTAATCTCTGAGAGCCATTTGCAGACATGACAACACTTGTAACATCACAAGAAGCTAGGACTCTCCAGGATACAAGAGATTTTTCATGGAGGGCCTAATGATGATATAACTGAGAACTGCCAAGGCCTACCTCTAAACAGCTTTCCTTACATTGACCAGTTTTGTGAGTGCCTTTTCCAGGAGTTTCTCCTGTGACACATGGGAAACCTTTATGTACTCCTTCTCTCTAAAGCTAGAGACTTCTCTTTGGTTCAATAGTGGTTGCATGCTCTGAATGGAGAAAGTTAGTCAGGTTCCTGGCATGGGTAGAAATGGTTTAGGAACTTGGAGTGAAGGAGATTCTTCTGGATAATATTTTTATTCCCAGGTCCATTCCTGTGATATACAGTTCAATTTTCTAGGTTTTCTGTTTTGTAAAGGCCAGTATATTCCCTATAGACCTTTAGGTGAATGAATATTGTATTTCACTTTCTTATTGTACATTCCTTGATAGGGGACTTTATAAATATTCCTGAATGTGTACTCAAAAATTCTGTTTTCCTATTCCATTTTCCACAATGATTTTGGCAATGAAATAGGCTGTTGTACAGAGTGAGTATAACAGTGTAAATTCTGTGTACCTACTCAAATAATAAACTCCTAATCCTTATTTTATCCAAAGATTACCAGTCATCAATAAAGCAAATGACCACATGGACTATACATTTCGGATCTCTAGACACATTTGATATCTGTACTACACTATCTACCTTCCTGTGTTCCCGTGGCCACACTTGAAGGTTTTAGATGTGTTATCATGATTCTTTCTTAAGGCCAAATATAATAAACAGGAGCATGAGCAGGGAGAAGAAAGGCTTGAGGAACAGTGAAACCTCAACTTCAATACCTTCATAAGTACAGGAGGGATTTCTATTTGATATTTTCATTTGTAAATTCTAAATTCTTGATCTCCTTGCACAGAATCCATGTAAACATTCCACCTAACCACCTAACCAAATAGCTGTAGGAGGCAACAAAAGTATATACATACATACATACATACATACATACATATATATATCAGCCACCAAAACTAGATAAGACTGATGAAGCTAAGAAGTGTATTCTGCCAGGAAACAGATATAGATATGTCCTGAGACACACAGCTAGAGCATGTCAAATAAAGAAGTGAATGCTAGTGGCAAAGCAGTGACTTGAAATGTACGTCTTGTTGGTAGATTCTGAGAAAGGATAACAAGAGCTGTAGGAGCTTTGATCCCCATAAGAACAACAATGCCAAAAACCAGTGATTTCTGGCACTGAACCAATATTCAAAGACTGTTATTGGACAGACCTCTGCATCCAACTGAATATGTAGCAGAGTATAGACTTGTTGGGCACCAATGGAAGTAGAAGGCCTTGGTCTTCCCTTGGTTTGTCACGCAGTTAAAAGAAATGTGAAGGGAGAGTGAGGTGGTTTATAGAAGAAGTGGAGAGGAACCCGTTAGGGCCCCTATGGGTGGAAACTCTTACAGGAAATAATATTTTAAATGTAAATATAGAAATTTATATGTTTAAGAAAACAAATAAAATTTGTAAAAAATAAAAAATATGAGAAATAAATGATATAATATTGGAAAGAGTGAGATGGTGAGGTCTCTACTAGAAGTCCTTCTCCCTCCCAGATATCAGTGTCAGACACAAACTGCCCAAAGGATATATAAAGCTTGGAGGAGATTACTCTAAGCAAGGGACACAATACTTTTCCTTCCTTTCTTGCTTAGGTCCTTTTTCTTCTTGTCAAAAAGAATAAAGGCCATGTGCTCTCAGGAAAACAACAGTGCCCTTCCCATTACATGGCTTTGGAATAAAAAAAAATAATGATATTAACTCTCTGATTTCCAGGAACCATAAGAACAGAGAAGTCCAGATGCTTCTGAGAGGATCCCAGTTCCTGATTGCATATGTGGGAGGCTCATATCAGTGGTATCTGTCCATCAATACCAGTCAACACCTACCAAGGACTCACTGGGCTTTCCCACACACACATATTTCTTCCATTTTTTAGACCGAGACAGAAGGGCAGCTTCCTTCTACCAATTTCTGATCTCTTCAACTTCTTTGTTCTAACTCCCAAATGGCGGTTTACTCAGACTTAGATGTCAATTACTAAACCCTAGAGGTACTGAAGGAATATCTGAGAGGCAGATGCAGACTTGACAATACTTGAGACATTAAAGAAGAAGATAAAGCTCTCCAGGTTACAAGAGATTTTCAGGCAGGGCCTAATGATGATGTAACTGAGAACTGCCATGGCCTACTTGCTAAACAACTTTCCTTACATTGACCAGATTTGAGGGTGCCCTTTCCTGGTATGTCTCCTGAGATTCAGTGGAAACCTTTATGTACTCCATCTCTCTAAAGCTAGAGACTTTTCTTTGCTTTATTAATGGTTACATGCTTTGAATGGAAAAAGTTAGTCAAGGCTAGGAATGGGTAGAAAAGATCTTGTAACATGGAGAGGAGGAAATTTTCCTGGATATTAATTTTATTCCCAGGTACAATCTGAAAAATACAGTACAATTTTGTAGGTTTGTCTATTTCCCAAAGGCCAGTATTTTCCCTACCGACCGTCAATTGAATGAATATTGTATTTCACTTCCTTATTGTACATTAATCGATATGGGACTTTATAAATATTGCTGAATGTGTACTCAAAAATTCTGTTATCCAATTCCATTTTCTGTAATGATTTTGGCAACAAATGTGGCCCAGCTATAGAATGAGTATAACAGTGTAAATATTGTGTACCTATTTGAAATGATAAACTTCCAAATCCTTATTTTTATCCCAAAATTACCAGACATCAGTACAGCAAAGGACAACATGGACTATGGAATTCAATGGTTCTCTAGTCCCATTTGATATCAGTTCTGCATTATCAACCTCACTGTGTTCCCGTGGCCAGACTTGAGGTTTGTGGATGTTTTACCATGATTCCTTCTTGAGGAATAATAAGATACAAGACGAAGAACAGTGAGAGGAATGACTTGACGTCCAGTGAAACCTCAACTTCAATATGTTCATAAGAACAGGAGGGATTTGACATTGTTCTTTGTGGAATCTATATTCTTGAATTAGTTACACAGAATCCATGTGAAAATTCCCCCTACCCAAGTAGCAGAAGAATATATATATATATATATATATATATATATATATATATATATATATATATATATATCCAAAACTAGATAAGATTGATGAAGCTAAGAAGTGCTTTCTGCCAGGAACCAGATATAGATATTTCCTGAGACCCAGCTAGAGCATATTATACAGAGAACTGAATGTGTTCTTTTAAAAATATAAAAATAAAATAAAAAAAGTAAAATTTTTTTTACCCTGCTAACTCTGGCACTGAAGAGTCTGAAATTCTCTGCTAGATATCTTGGGAGAAACACCACCCTGCTCCTTGGCTACCGAGTGTTTCATGCCGTCACACACTCTCCTATACTCAAACCCTCACATAAAAAACACACAGCACAATAATCTTTGATTTAGTTGATTAGATATAGTTGCCCACTGAAACATACAACGTCGGGTACTATCCATCACTTAGGAACATTAATAAAGACCTGTAAATACACAGAGCAGAATCTTAAATTCACCTGCCATGGCTTCTCACTCTGTCACATTCCTTTCTCTCTTTTTCTCCTCTTGTCTCTTCCTCTTCCTTCAAATATCTCTCCTGCCCATTCTTCCTTCTCCTCCATGATAACCGTCCTTCTATCCTATTCCTGCCACTCACATATACTTTACAAATTCAATAGGGAGGTGGTTCTGGTGAATTCACCTGAGTTCTGAGTAGAGAACTATGTAGCTGACCTTGGGGTAGTGGAATTAGCATCAAACACAGATAACTTCAGGGCAAATCACAACATGAACCCTAGTGGCAAACCAGTGAACTGAAATCGAACTTGTTGTTGGTCGATTTTGAGAAATGATTAGAAGAGGTGAAGGTGATTTCAACCCCATAAGAGCAACAATGCCAATGAAACAGAGCTTTCTGCTAATAGACCAATATTCAAAGAATGTACATGAAGAGACCTATGGCACCGATTGCATGTGTTGCAGAAGATGGCCTTGTTGGTCAACAGTGGAAGGAGAACCCTTGGTCCTGCCTAGGTTTGACTCCCAGTTCAAGGGAATGTCAAGGGTCAGTAAGGGGGTTTATAAGAGAAGAATAAGGGGACTGGTAATGGATCTTATAATCAGGAAACTGGAAAAGTAAATAATATTTTAAATGTAAATTTAGAAATATACAATTAAAAAGCAATAAAATTTATTAAAAATTAAAAAATGAAAGTAATAAAAGAAAAGAAATCTACCAGCCAACCACACCTATTGACTCAGAATTTTAAGGGGTCACTGTCAGGGAATGGTAGTCAGAGTATTACTTGTGGAAAGACTGAGATGATGAAGTCTCATCTATAAGCACTTCTCCGTCTCCGATATCAGTACCACACACGAACTGCATTATTAGAATCCAATGCATGGATGAGTTTACTCTGTGCTGAGGACACATTACTTGTCTTACCTTTCTTCCTTAGGATCTTTTCCTTCTTGGCAAAAGGGTAAAAGCTATGAGCTCTCAGAAAAAATTATAGTGCCCTTCCCAACACCTGGCTTTTGGGATAAAGATATGAATTATATAAACTATCTGACTTCCAAGATAAATAATAAGCAGGGAAGTCCAGAAGTTTCTGAGAGGATCCCAATACCTGATTCCCATACGTGGAAGACTCAGATCAAGGCTAACTCTTCAGTGAACCTACTAAACCCCTACCCAAGACTCAAGGAGCTTTCCCATTGACCACAAATTTCTTCATTTTTATACCAAGAGAAAGGGCCAGCTTCCTACACCCCATGTCTAATCACTTCATCCTCTGTGTTCTCCCTCCCAAATGACTGTTTACTCGGCATTAGAGGCCAATTAGTAAATCCTAGAAGTACTGAAGGAATATCTTAAAGGCAGTTGCAGTCAGGACAACACTTGTGACATCACAGAAGAAGCTAGAGCTCTCCAAGATACAAGAAATTTTTCAGAGAGGCCTAATGATGATGTCACTGAGAACTTCCATGGCCTAACTGCTAACCAGCTTTCCTTACCTTGACCAGATTTGAGGGTGCCCTTTCCAGGAGTGTCTCCTGTGAAACAGTGGAATCATTTACATATTATGTTTCTCTAAAGCTAGAGTTTTCTCTTTGCTTCATTAGTGGTTACATGCTCTGAATGGACAAAATTAGTCAGGTGCTTAGCATGGCTGGAAAAGATTTAGGAACATAGAGTGGAGGAGATTCTTCTAGATAACATTTTATTCCCAGGTTCATTCCTGTGACATACAGTTCAATATCCCAGTTTTTCTCTGTTTCCCATAGGACAGTATTTTGCCTACAGACCTTAACTGAATGAATATTGTATTTCACTTTCTCATTGTACATTCCATGATATGAGACTTTATTTATATTCCTGTATGTGTACTCAAAAATTCTATTTCCAATTCCATTTTCACCAAAGCAAAGGACAAAATGACTATAGAATTCAGTTCTCTAGTCCTATTTGGTATCAGTACTACACTATCTACCTTCCTGGTTCCCATTGCTAGACTTGAAGGTCAGATGTTTTACCATGATTCTCTCTGAAGGACAAACATAAGATACTGGAGGACGAGCAGAAAGAAGAATGGCTTGCGGAGCAGTGAAACCTCAACTTCAATAGGTTCATAAGAACTTGAGGGAGTCTATTTGGCATTGTCATTTCTGAACTCCACATTCTTGACCTAGTTGCTCAGTATCCAAGTTACCATTCCACCTAATCACATAGGTGTAGGAGCCACCAGAAGTATATATGTACATCAGCCACCAAAACTAGATAAGATTGATGTAGCTAAAAAGTGCATTCTGCCAGCAACCAGATATAGGTATTTCCTGAGAGACACAGGTAGATCATGTCAACTACAGAAATTAATGCTAGTGGCAAACCAGTGAACTGAAACAGACCTCTTGTTGGCAGATTTTGAGAAAGAATTTCAAGAGGTAAAGGAGCTTTAAAACCCATAAGAACAATAATGTCAATGCTTTCTGGTACTAGACCAATATTCAATGAATGTACTCTGACAGAGCTATGGCTCAAACTGCATGTAGCACAGGATGACCTTGTTCATCACAAATGGAAGAAGAAGCTATTGTTCCTCTCTAGGTTTGTCTCCCAGTTCAAGGGAATGTGAAGGCACAGTCAGGGGGGTTAGAGAAGAAGGAGAAGGATACGGTTAGGAATCCTATGGTAATAAAATGGGAAATGAAATAACATTAAAGGTAAATATAGAAACTTCAAGTTAAAAAAGCAATAATAATTGCTAAAACATAAAAAATGAAAGAAATGAAAGAAGAGAAACTGACAACTAATCATACCTATTGACTCAGAAAAGTAAAGTGTTAGTCAATGGAAATATTAGTTGAAAGACTGAAATGATGAAGTCACAACTAATAATACTGCTGCTTCCCAGACTGTACTATAGATACCCAAAATATGGAAGAGTTTACTCTGAGCTATGGACACAATACAGGTCTCTCCCTTTTTCCTTAGGACCTTTTTCTTCTTCTCAAAAAGTGTAACTGCCATGAGCTCTCAGGAAAACAACTGTGTCCTTCCCAACACTTGGCTTTAGGAATAAAGAAATTAATGATATAAACTCTCTAATTTCCAGAAACTGTAAGAACAGGGAAGTCCAGATGCTTCTGAGAGACTCCAAGTTCCTGATTCCCATAGGTGGGAGGCTCAGATCAAGGCTATCCCTTTAGCAATCCCACTAAATCCCTACCAAGTACTCACTGAGCTGTACCAAGGACCACATATTTCTTCCTTTTTTTATACCAAGACAGAAGGCCAGCTTCCTTCGTTCTCCCCATTTCTGATCTCTTCATCCTCTTTGTTCACCCTCCCAAATTGATGTTTACTCTGAATTAGAGTCCAATTAATAAACCCTAGAGGTTCTGAAGGAATATCTGAGAGGCTGTTGCTGTCAGGACAACACTTGTGACATCACAGAAGATAGGGATCTCCAGGTTATAAGAGATTTTTCAGGAAGGCCTAATGATGATGTCTCTGAGAACTGCCTTGGACTACTTGCTTAAAAGCTTTCCTTACATTGGCCAGTTTTGAGAGTGCCTTTTCCAGGAGTGTCTCCTGTGACACAGGGGAAAACTTTACATACTCCATCACTCTAAAGCTAGAGACTTCTTCTTGCTTCATTAGTGGTTTCATGCTCTGAATGGAGAAAGTTATTCAGGCACTTGCCATGGGTAGAAAAGATCTAGGAACATGGGGAGGAGGAGTTTATTCTGGATAATAATTCTATTCCCTGGTCCATTCCTGTGACATACACTTCAGTTTCCTAGGTTTTCTCTCTTTCCAAAAGTCCAGTGTTCTCCCTACAGACCTTTAATTGATTGAATAGTATTTCATTTTTGCATTGTCCTTTCCTTTATAGGAGACTATATATATATATATATATATATTTTTTCCTGAATATGTACTCAAAAATTCTGTTTTGCAATTCCATTTTTTGAAATGAATAAGCAATAGAGTGAATATAACAGTGTAAATATTGTATACCTAATTCAAATGATAAACTCTTAAATCCTTATTTTACCCAAAATTTATGAGACATCAGTAAAGCAAAAAACATCATGGACTATAGAATGCAGGTCTCTAGTCTCATTAGATATCAGTTCTATAATATTTACCTTCCTATGTTCAAAGGGCCAGACTTAAAGATTTTGGAGGTTTTACCATGATTCTTTCTTCAGGCCAAACACAAGACTCAGGGGGATGAGCAGGAAGAGAAATGGCTTGATGTCCAGAGAATCCTCACCTTTAATAGGTTCATAATAACAGGAGGGAGTCTCATTGGCATTGGCCTTTGCTGATTCTACATTTTTACCTATTTGCACAGAATCCATCCTAAAATTCCACATAACCACATAGCTGTAGGACCCACCAAATATATACATATATAGATATAGATAAAGATATAGATATAGATATAGATTTAGATAAAGATATAGATAAAGATATAGATAAAGATATAGAAATTGGAAATTGAGATAGAGATAGATAGATAGATAGATAGATAGATAGATAGATAGATAGATAGATAGATAGATAGATCTGCCACAAAACTACATGAAATTGATGACGCTAAGAAGTGGATGCTGCCAGGAAAAGGATATAGATCTTTCCTGAGAAACCCAGGTAGAGCATGCCAATTACAGAAGTGAAGGTTATTGGCAAACCATTGGAATGCAAACGGACCTCTTGTTAGTAAATTTGGAGAAAGAATTACCAGGGCTGAATGGGCTTTCAAGCCCATAGGAACACAATGACAATGACCTATAGCTTTCTGATACTACACTAATATTCAAACACTGTACATGGACAGTTCTAGGGCTCCAACTGCATATGTAGCAGAGAATGGCCTGTTTGGACATCAATGGGCAGAGAAGCAATTAGGCCTACCAAAGCTGGACCCCCAGTGTAGGGGAATGTCAGGGGATGCTGGGAAAGGGAGTAGTTGGTGAGGGGGAACACCTTTATAAAGGAACTGGTGGGGGAAGGGATAGGAGTCTTATGACTGGAAAACTGGGAAAGTGAATAATATTTGAAATTAAACAAAAATATCCAATTTTTATAACAGGAAAAATAAAAGTTTAACAAGCTGAAGAGCCAAAGTGACAAATCTCAATCCCACATGAGAGGGAGAAGAAATAAACCCCAGGATAGAAGAGTGAGGGACCTGGGTGAGAAAGGAGACAGTAAGGGAAAGAGGAGAACATGGTCAGGTATGGATGGGGAGTAGGACTGAAGCCTTGAGTGCCAGCAGAATGAATGGAAAAAGGCAACTTCAGGAACTAAAAGGTTGGGGGTGGGTGGTATCTCTAGATAATTCCAGAGACCTGAGAGGTAACAGACTATCAGGACTCAGTGAAATGTCCAGGAGTGGTGAGAGGGAACTTGTAGAGACTTCCTCCATGAGGAAGAGAGAGCATCAAGTGAGGGATAAGGTTGCCATCCACAAATCAAAACTCTGACCCATATTTCTTCCTCTCTGAAAGAACTTCAGGGACAAAACCAGAGAAGAGCATGAATAAAAGAAATTCCAGTGACCGGCCATATGTGGGAAACAGATTAAGTAGAGGCCCCTAAGGCCTGACACTATTACTCATGCTTTGCAATATTCCTACAACGGACCTGTCATGACTGCCTTCTGAAAGACCCAACAAGCAGCTGAAAGAGTCACATGCAGACAATTACACTCAGCCATTGAACAGAAGCTGCTAAGCCCTGTGGTCAAACTAGGGAAAAACTGGACGAAGCTGAGTAGGGGAGCAGCCCTGTAGAAGGACCAGCAGTGTTAACTAACCTGGACCTCAGTGATTTTTCAGACACTGAGACACCAATGAGGCATCATGCACCAGCTAATATGAAGCCCCTAAAACTGGGGTGCTGGTTCTGGACACAACAAGAGAAGATGCAATTAACTGTCAAGAGACTTGAGACCCCAGGGAGTGGAGAGGTCTGGTAGAATGGGGGTGGAGTGGAAGATAGCTTCATGTGACAGGAAGAATAGGAAGAATACTTCTGGAAGAGAAAGCAGAGCTTGTAGAAGACCTCATGCAGGGAAGTGTGTCATGCAATTGTAAACAAAAAATGTAAAAGGCCTGAACTTTTATATAGAGTGAAAGTTGTTGAAAAATATTTACAAGTGATTCTGAGTGGACTACATAAATATGTTTATTTACAAATCCATGGTAAATACTAGAAAAATGGCAACAAATAGTAATAGGGCAGAAAAGGAAATAAAGTTAAAGTTGGTACAGGTTTCAATATTGATGTTGTTAATTTGAACATGCTGAAGGTTAGTGGATGAAAAATTTGATGAATGACTCATATATACTAACAAAATTTCTTGACTCTATAGTGAAATTCACGGAGTGAGAAAACTATATTATTTAATATTTCTTTTTAAGTACATTTATTTAATTAAATAAAATTCAATAAGGAACCGAAGATAACCCTTTTCATCTCTGACATATCCAATCTCTAAACGGGGGTATAGTGGATTTTTATTAAATTGGGTATTTACTATATACACTTCAAATTTTATTCCTTTTCTGTGGTTCCAGGCCATCAGCCTTATCCTCTCCCCCTCCCCTTCTATAATATGGTTGTACTCTCCACATCCATTCCCTTCCTTAAAGCACCCATCTGTACTTTCCCCTACATGAAGGGTCCAACCTTAATAGGACTAAGGGCTTCACAATGGTGCCCCAAAAAGACTACATATGCAGTTGGAGCCCCAGATCAGATCATGTATAGTCTTTGGGTTGTGGTTTAGTACCTGGAATATCTGGTTAGCTGGCAGTTTTTTTTTTCTTTGAGGTTGCAAGTCCCTTAGCTCCTTCAGTCCTTCCTTTAATTCCTCCAAAGGGGGTCCTATGCTTAGGTCAGTGATTTGCTGCTGACATTCATCTCTGTGTTTCACATGCTCTGGTTGTGTCTCTAAGGAGAGATCTATAAACAGTACCTGCCAGCATGCACTTCTTAGCTTCATCAACTTTATCAAGTTTTGACAGATATATAAATATATATATATATATATATATATATATATATATATATATATATACAGCACATGTCCAGCAGACTCTGAATGGCCATTCCTTCAGTCTCCTAAAACAATGCCGCCCTACACCTATTATGGATATTTTAGTTACCCTTTTAAGGAAGGAGTGAATCATCTCCATTTTGGACCTCTTTGAGTTTCATTTGGTCTGTGCATTGTATGCCAGGTAATTTGAGGATTTGGAGTAATATCGACCTATCAATGAGTGCATGCCTTGTGTGTTTTTCTGTGATTGGGAAACCTCACTCAGGATGATATTTTCTAGGTCCATCCATTTGACTATGAATTACATGCACTCATTGTTTTTAATAGCTGAGTAGTAGTGCGTTCTGAAAATATATGTCATTTTCTGTATTCATTCCTCTGGTGAAGGGCATCTGGGTTCTTTCCACCTTCTGAATATTATGAATAAGACTGATATGAACATAGTGTAACATGATTGTTTGTTGTATGTTGGAGCATTTTTGGGTATATGCCCAGGGGAGTTATAGCTTGGTCCTCAGTCACTGCAATGTCCAATTGTTGAGGAAACTCAGGACAGATTTACAGAGAGGTTGTACCAGTTTGCAATCCCAACAACAATGGAGGAATGTTCCTCTTTCTCCACATCCTCTCCTGCATCTGCTATCACCTGAGTTTTTATCTTAGCCATTCTAACTAATGTAAGGTGGAATCTCAGAGTTGTTTTGATTTGCATTTACCTGATGACTAAGTATGTTGAACATAACAGAAAGCATTTTAAGAAATGATGCTACCCTAGCTGTTGTTCTGTATATACCTGAGTTCCAATTGATCCATTTCTATCTCTTTCTTAAAAGTTTACGTCCAAGTGCATCAAAGAAATCTATATAAAACAATATATGCAGAAACCAACAGAAGGCAAAGTGTCAGAAAGTGCCTAAAACACATTTGCACAGGAGAAAAAATTCAGAAAAAATACCAATGGTTCAAGCTCTAAGATCAGCAGTCAATATATGAAATCTCATCAATCTGAACACTTTCTTTAAAGCAAAGTACACTGCCAATAGGACAAACCAGATCTACATATTTGGAAAAGACTTTAACCAACACTATATCTGGTAGTGTGGCATAATAAAAAATGTAGAAATAATTCAGAAAGGTAAACTCCCACATAACCAAGTAACCCAACTCTTAAAATGGGTTAGAGAGCTAACCTAGTATTCTCAACTGATGTATCTCAATAGTTGAGAAACACATCATAAAATGTTCAACATCCTTAGTTATCAGAAAAATGCAAAGAGAAATGAACTTGAGAGTCTACATGACACCAGTGTGACTAAGACAAAAAACTAATGCAGTAGCAGAGTAGGCTAGGATGTAGAGAAAGTGGAACACTCCTCCACTTCTGGTGGGATTGGTATCTATACAGCCACTTTGGATGTCAGTGTGAAGGTTCTGAGAATATTGCAAATAGCATTGCCTGAAAACCCGGCCTTACCACTCACTTCAATGCAAATACTCAAACATGATCCACATATAACAGTCACATGTGGTTGAACATGTTCAGGACAGCCTTACTTTTTTTAGTCAAATACTGGAAAAAATCGTGATATATGTCAAAACAATTGAGGAATAAATACAGAAGGTGTGCTATATTTAAAGAATGAAATACTACTCGGGTATTAAAAATGAGGAAACCAAGAAATTTTTAAGCAAAGGGATGGACCTGGAAATTAGTGAAGTAACAGAGATCGAAATGGACATAACATGGGATGTACTTAGTGAGAAGTAGATGTTAGCCCCAAAGATCAGTATACCCAATACACAAATCATTTATCACATGGAGGGCAAAATGTTAGAAGGCCAAACTGTGGATTCTTGCAACCCACTAAGAAGTGAGAACAAAATGGTAATGGAAGACAGAAGGATGGAGGGACCTTGCTAGAAGTAGAGAAGGATGGACAAAATAGGGGGAGTAGAAACAATATAAAGAGAAAAGAGAGAAATCTGGAGGAAAATTGGAATAAACAACAATAAGCATTAGTGGTGGGTGGTGAACTTGGGTATTGCCAGGAAAGTCACAGATGCCAGGAATGCAAGAGGGTCCCATAAATTTATTGGGATGATGGTAGTTGAAATAATAAGCAGCAAAGAGATAGAACCACAAGAGTCTGACTCCGGTCGCTAGACATGCCCACCTGTGAAGACCAGGTGATGCCCACACAGTTCAAAATCTTTAACCTATAAATGTTCAAAGTCCAAAAAAAATTGCAAAGACAAAAAAAGAGGCAGAGCCTGAAGGAAAGGCAATCCAGAGACCAACCAACCAGAAAAACAATTTCATCCACAGACTCCAAATCCTCAGACTATTCCTGATATCAAGATGTGCTTGCAGATAAGAATCTAATATGTCTGTCCTCTGAGGGGCTCTGCCATCAACTGACAGTGACAGATTCACATACAGATAACCATTTGACAGAAACTGAGAGCCAGAAAAGAATGGTTAGGGGATTGTCTGAAGGATCTGAAGGGGATTGGAGCCCAATATGAAGAACAACACTATCAATTAAGTTTACCCTTCAGAGGTTCAGGAAATTTACCACAGACAAGTGCATACTTGGGTCAGTCCATGGCTTCTA